>NC_143560.1:61065000-61365000 GCF_054136105.1 Typopeltis vanoorti
GCCGATACTTTTATAGTTTACTATATTCGGCATGAAACTCTTTGATTCTGATCTTTGAATTTCTTATTCAGTTTTGAAACAATGTGGGATTTAATATCCCCTTAATTTAAATGATGTTACATCGCCAAAGTGAAGCCTATTGGCTCTTTATATTTAAGTCATAAATGATGTTATCCAGTGTTATTGCAACACTGGTTGCAATATTATTGCAACTTGTCGTATTTTGGTCAAATGGAAGAGAAGTTAAAGAACATAGAATTCCAGAGCTATCTTGCTTATCAAACCTCATAAATCTGGTCTGGCTCAACATGGAATTCAGGGCACTAGCCATGAGATCCAAGGGAATGATACCAAACTTTAACTTGATAATCTTATAAATCATAATTGTGCGTATAAATATATATATATATTTTTTTTTTTTGAAGGCACGCACGTGCACGCACACACACACACACACTATGTTTTATAATTAAATAAAATTAAAAGTATATACCAGCACTAATAATAAAATGTTAAATCACTTACCAGGCCCAGCTCTTCTTGTATCAATAAAAGCTTTAATCTCTTTTCCCATTGTACCACCCCGGAGACCATCTCCAGAACATCCAACCTTACTAGAATCACAGGTAGCAGATATAGTAACTTTCAATGGACAACCTTTCACCTGTCTCTCAGACCACATGACATTTAACAGATATGCACCTATAAAATAATATCACTATTTGTACAGGCATTTTTATGACTCCTGATACTTCACAGGTGTATTAGTTATTACCCAATCATTTAATTACAGTCTGCTATATGATATATATACTAGGATTGTTTGAAAAGTTTGGTAAAAAAATAAATTAAACACATTTTTTTTTGGAAAAAATCACCTTTATTTCTCAACATAGTCTCCATCAAGGTCTACATATTTGGTCCAGTGAGTTTCCAATTTTTTCATCCCATCTAAAAGGTAGGATTTGTCAAATTGTGCACAATAGTCATTAACAGCCTTGATGATATCCACTTTGGAAGAAAATTTTTTCCCACTGAGCCAAATTTTTAAGTTTGGGAACAAGAAGTCACACGGGGCCAAGTCTGGAGAATATGGTGGATGTGGAACCAATTCGAACCTCAATTCCTGCAATTTTGTCGTTGCGATTGCTGATGTGTGGAATGGTGCATTGTCTTTATGAAAGAGCACTTTTTTGTGTACCAATCTTGGCCATTTATTCTTCAGTTCTTCTTTTAAACGGCTGAACAGTGACACATAATAGACTCTTATTATTGCCTTACCCTTTTCCAAATAGTCTACCATGATAATTTCTTGGGAATCTCAAAAAATAGTGGCCATCACCTTCCCAGCTGACAAAACAGTCTTCACTTTTTTCGGTGCTCTTTCACCGGGCATTGTCCACTGCTTTGACTGCTGCTTGGACTCAGGTATGTAGTGGTGGATCCAAGTTTAGTCTACAATCACAAATCGATGCAAAAAAAATCCTGTGAATTGCGATTAAACATCGCCAAACACTGCACTGAAATGTCTTTTCGCATGTGTTCTTGATTGACAGTCAACAATTGCGGCACTCATTGTGCACACTGCTTTTTCATGTTCAATTTTTCATGCAGGATATTATACATCCATTCAGTAGAGATGCCTACAATCTCAGCAATCTCACACATTTTCACTCAGTGGTCTTCCATAACGATACCATGGATTTTGTCAATAATTTCCTTCGTAGTGACCTCAGGCAGGCATCCAGAGCGCGCTTCATCTTCGATGGACTTACAACCACGTTTAAACTCATTTATCCAAAAATAAATGAGTAAACGAGTCTTTAATGCTGGTGCAGAGTCCCCACGAACTGCATCTAACTTGGCTTTGGTCTGTCTGCGCAGCCGTTCGCTTCTTCAAATAAAAGTAGTGTCTATCACTGCACGAAACTCGTTTTCCTCCATTTTTATGAAAAATGCAAACACGGTCATTTTAAATGTTTGCCAAATGAGAAGTACATGTTACACGTGGCTAAAATTTTGCCAGTGGTCATGAAAAAGATGAGACGTGCCGATGCTGGCATGAATGAATGAATTGTGTCACCATCTATTGGAAATTTAACAAACTTTTCAAACAACCATTGTAAGGGGTTGCAGGAAAATAATATTTAACAATCTGTACTAAGAGGATACACGTTTCATAAATCTATCAGAAAGAACTCAAAACTTTCTGCACAAAAATTAAAGTTGAGTAGCAAGAGTAAATAGACAGGACATTACAAACAAATTCTCAAAAGTCCAAAACTCAGAACTGCTTAAAACACTAGCCATTTTAACAATGGAATTCTTTTAATTTGTCTCAAAATCAATGTTGCCAGTGCACCTACAGTTGTTAAAAAAAACTAAGGATTCAATCAAATGGAATAACATATTCAGTTTGTTCTTCAATATCATCATTTGCAGTTAGAGATCACTGGTGGAATTTTATTTGCCAAAACACTTCTACTTTTCCTAACAGAAAATAATTTCAGATTCTTGAATCACTATATTACTCACATTTCCAAATTACATATTCTTTTCATATCAAAGGTAGCTTTTTGTATTTTATTTCCTCTGATATTCCAAGTCAGAGAAAATTGAATTTTAAATCTTTATTTTTATCATCTTTAAAGATCTCTTTGCATCATTCTAGCAAATTTGTTTGTTGTTTCTCTTACTTTAATATCCTGACAATCTTCTAGTGAATAATTCTGAATTTACTGATTTTCTTACTTTTAGTACTGAAATTTACTTTTAAAGGTAAAGAAATATATTTCTTTAATTTTGAACAAGTTTCTCTTTGTTCTTTAATTTTTTTTAGTTCTTAAATCTTTTAATACTTTAAAAATTTATCGTCAATGTGATTTATTATCTTATTTGTTATTGGTTCCATCCATGTCTCATTTAGGTTATTAGATATATATATTTCCATGCTCACATATTTAGAATTTAATTCAAAATTCCAAATATGTGAGCCACCGGGCATATTGTACAACTGGTGGATCACACCGGTTGTACAATATGCCCAGTATTGCACAACCAGCGGTACAACACCGGGCAACTCGTTGCCCGATGTTGTACCACCTTACCCCAGTCCTGAAGATACTTTCAGGTGCAAACTTTGTTTGCTCAAACTTGGATAAAGGATTAAACTAAATTTATTATAATCTAATCAAGTGAAAAATAAACTTTCAGTCATCAAGCTGATAAACAGCTGAAGAACTCATTCAAAAGAGAAACTTTGAAGCACAACCCCAACCCAAAATATCTCAGAGTCATCTTAGATCACTCTTTAACCTTCAGGAAACACCACGAAAATGTCTGCCAAAAGCTAAAAACTAGGAATAATATCATCAAGAAGCTTGTGTGTTTGGGATGGGGGGGCAGGAAGCAACACTTTAAAATCTGCTGCCCATGTCTTAGTGTACTCTTGTGCAGAATGCTGTGCTCCAGTGTGGTATTTGAGTCACCATGTCAGCAAGGTCGACATGCAACTTAATGATATCATGAGAATTATCACGGGTTGCATAAAGTCTACACCTGTTGAGTGGGTACCAACACTCTCTAACATCATACCACCACATATAAGGAGGAAAGCTGCCGCTAACAAAGAGTGCATAAAATGTATGGGAAATAACAACTTACCCATCCATGAGGACCTATAAAATGCCACCTATTTGATTAAAAGTCCCGCAATTCGATCTGGAAAAATCAGCAACCAGATACATATTCTCCTGAAACTGAATGGAAGAAATGATGGCTTACTTCAACAATAAAAAATGGACACTTCATTACAGACCTCACAACAAAGACTCCTGGCTTTGACCTGCCCAGATGACAATGGAGCACACTCAACCGCCTAAGGACAGGCCATACCAGATGTGCTGCCATGATGTACAAGTGGGGCTTGCATCAATCCCCAACATGTGACTGTGGTGCTGATCAACAGACCGTTAATCATATTATTCAGGACTGCCCACTGCAGAGTTTCAAGGGCACATTGACGGACCTGTTCCAGGCTACCACAGATGTAGCCCAATGGATTAGAGACAATCTGAACTTAAATTTGTGATTTTTAGTTTTATATATGTAAGAACTAAAAACAAAATCAACAGAAGAAAAATTAAACAATTATAAACAAAAATGGATTGAACATGTAAACCAAATGGCCAACACCGACATCCTAAACAAATACTAAAATATAAGCCAATCGGAAAGAGAACAGGGTAGACCTCAAAAAAGGATACTGGATGGATAATGAGACCAGAACAGACCAATATGGTCCATACCTGTAATTAGTGTTATGATGATATATATATATATATATATATTCATTTTCTCTGTTTTTATCTTTCTATTTGAAAACATATGGTCTGAGGTAGAAGTGGCCAAAACAGGATATTTAGTGGGGTGTTGCTATAAACCAGGGAGCACAGAGGGTGGAGAGCAGGAGATGTTTAGGCAGATGAGCTTGGCAAATGCAAGAGGAATGATTGTTATGGGAGATTTTAACTATGCAGTATAAGCTGGGAAGAGGAAATGCATGTAGTAACAAGGGGATGGAATTTCTAGAATTCTTGAGGGACAAATGTCTTAGGCAACATGTAATAGAGGGAACAAGAGGTTCAAGAGTTTTGGATTTGGTCATGGCGTCAGAAGAGCTGATAATAAGTGAGTTGACATCTCTCCCACCAGGTGGAGAGAGTGACCATGTGGTTTTGACTTGGAAGATGAATAGACATGCAGGTGTATCAAAGAAAAGAGAACATATGTGGAATTACAAGGCAGGTGATTATAAGAGTCTTAGATATCAACTTGGGGCAGTTCCATGGAGGCAAAAGATATCATTAGTGCTTGAGAAATTGTGAAGGAATATTTGTCAGCAGCCGTAGTAAGCTGTATTCCATGAGTGAAGAAGCAGACACAATTTGGTGTAAAGTGGATGACAAACAATATCAAACAGGAACTGCAGCTAAAAAGAGATTATGGAAGAGATATAAGGAGAGAGGTGGAAGGCAGATACACGAAGAATATAAGATGCAGGCTAGGTGAGTAACCAGTATGGTGAGGAAGCAATACTGGAATATGTGAAGAGATTGGCACTAAGATCCAAAGAAAATCCTAGGGAATTTTTTAGCTATGTGGCCAGTAGGAGGAGAAATGATTGTGGAAGAATGACATTGCAGGATAAAAATGGGAATAGAGTGATTGATGCAGAAGACATAGTGGAGTTGTTCAATGGGCATTTTACTGGAGTATTTCATCCTGGAGAAGAAGGTTTTAATACTAGAGGGATAGGGCAGGTTCAGGGTTTAGAGGTGCAAGAGGAGAGTGTGTTCCAAATACTGAGTACTCTGGATACCAGTAAAGCTGTTGGACTGGATGGTATTTCACCACGGGTTTTGAGAGAATGTGCTAAAGAACTGACAGCTCTGTTAGCCTGGCGCTTCAATAAAAGTCTGGCTGTGGGAAAGGTACCCAAGGAATGGAAGGAAGGAAGGTAAGATAGGTGTCACTGCACACGGATGGTAGCAAATTGGAAGTGTCTAATTATAGGCCACTTTGTGTGTCATCAGTAATTGTTAAAGCCTTGGAGAAATTAGTGAGGGACTATATACAGCACTGGGAAGATAAGGGTAATGTTATTTGTGAGAATCAACATGGATTTGTTAAGAGGTGCTCTAGCTTTAGTAATATGATTGCCTTTTATAATAAAGTGACAAGAGCAGTTGATGAGGGGAAAAGCATATACTGCCATTTTTTTAGATTTTCCAAATTCATTTGACAAGGTGCCACATGATAAGCTGATATTTAAGTTGCAGTTTAGATGTCGGGTTAGTCAACTGGATTCAGGATTGGCTGTCTGATAGGTATCAGAGAGTTTTGTATGGTGGGACAATATCAAGGAGGCAGAAGGTTACAAGTGGTGTTCCAGAGGGCTCAGTACTGGGACCTGTATTGTTCAACCTTTATATCAATGATATTGTCAATGGATTGCAAGGGGATATTATTATTATTATTTGACATCTCCAAGGAGTCCTAAGACTTATCGAGGGAGGGCACCTACTCTACAACTCTCTGTCTCCACCACTCAACTCATCCACAAACCGCCTTATCTACACCAACAGCATCTACTGTCCACCATCACCACTATTATTTTTACATACAATCAAAACATTCCTTGCCCACAGCAGGATTCGAACCCTTTTGGTTGGAGAGTGGATATGCTAACCACTCGGCCAACCAGGCCGACAGGAGAGGTCCTCTTGTAGGATGGAGGAGATTGAGACTTTTATCTCGTCGATGGAGCAACCTATGACAGGAGAACACACACAGCAAAGGTGGCCATGAGCCTATAAGGCGAGCAGCCCAAGAGTAGTAGAGAAAGTCGAAGGAGTAATGAAATAATAATATGAATACTATGAATATATTCAGTTGTTTGCAGATGATGTGGAGCTGGGAAGGATTATCAGTAATAGTGCAGATGTGGCAGTCCTACAAGAGGATTTGAATAAACTTGACAGATGGGCAAATGGAATGAACTAGGGTGTAAGTTTAATGCAGCACAAGGTAAAGTCTTGAAGTTTGGGAACCATCAATGGGAGGATGCATACTCGATTGGAGGAGCTATACTGGAGGAAGTAGGGGAGACGATATCTGAGGGGGGGTTGATGATTGATAGAAAACTGAAATTCAGGGAGCATATTGCAAAGGTGGTGAAGGTAACACAGAGGATTGCTGCAATACTGAGAAGGACGCTACCCTTCAGAGATAAAAGAGTTATCATTCCATTGTATAAGACCCTGATCACACCACACTTAGTTTATTGTTTTCAGGTTTGGTCCCCAGGATTTGAAGGGGATAAATTAACTGTGGAAAGGGTACAGAGGCAGATAACAATGATGGTTTCAGGACTGTACAATGTCAGTTACAAGGATCGACTGAGGGAATGTGGACTGCAGAGTTTGGTGGATAGAAGAAGGAGAGGTGATATGAGTGAGACTTTTCAACTGTTGAGAGGCAGTTACGAGGTAGACATTCGGGAGTTCTTTCACTTGGTCGAACAGCAGGAAGGAGTGATGACAAGGGAGCCATCCCTGTAAGTTACGAAAGGAGGATGTGAGCAAGAGGGTGAGGAGTGGATTCTTTGCATGGAGGAAGACTGAACCTTGGAATGCATTGCCATTAGAGCAGGAACAGTCAGTGGGTTTAAAGAGTGGTATGATAAACTTTGTGTTTCCTAAAAACGAATTCCCACAATGAGTCTTTTGACTCCATGGAGGCCTGGATAATAATAATAATTGTCACAAATCCAATCCATACAAAATGTAGGTATATACCATGTAATCACTTGTGTCAAACATACATACCTAGGTGTGTTTTTTTTTTATACTCTTTCAATATATAAAAATTTTAATTAGTGTGTGTCATACATCATACATCTCCTCCAGGAGATGTGCTGTGCATCAAGGGTAAATATTAAGATTAGTGATCAGAGCTTATTCTACTTTTACCATGAGTTGCCTTGGTCTTGCACTATGTGCAGGGTCAGCTAGACTCACAACACTTGCAGGCGCAAACTTGACTTGTTTGTCTGTTTGCTTACTTGGGAAATGGAGTAAAACCAGGTTTAAAATAGCTTGGTATCTTTAACATTTATTATACCCAAGGTAAAATACTTTCTACAAGGATATATATATATATATATAAAGGGCTCAGTTTTGCTGATGATAGCACTCTCCATTCATCCTATTCATATGATAAACCTTGCAGTGCTCAAACATCTCAAGCTGCAAAATCATCTCAGTACTCTAAACACTGATCTTTACATCATCCTGAAATGTGACAACAATGACCTAGTCATCTTCAATGCTTCCAAAACAAAGTTTGCTTTGCATGTTTTCTTGCAAAAAAAAGAACTTTGTTATTCTCCACTTACTTTTGATAATGCTCAACATAACAGTCAAGACCACATCTCTCTTTTGTGACTGATTCTTACTCCTAGTCATTCTTTACATAATCACATCACTTCTATAGCATCTTCAGCTTCCAGAAAGCTCTGCATACTTTTTGCTCAAGATGTTACTTCTCTCCTGCCCAGTTGCTTACCCTGTACAAATCTCAAGTCCACACAATCTTTTAATACTGCTCTCATATTTGGGGTGGTGCACCTAAAAATTCTTGATGGAGTCAAGAAGAAGAGTGGTTCAGTTGATTGATGCCTCATCTCTCACAGAATCTCTTCAGCCATTGTCTCATAGACAATCAGTTTCCACATTGTGTCTCTTCTACAAATATTTCCACAGGCACTGTTCAGCAGAACTGGTATACATTATGCACCCTGTCTCCGCTAAATCTACAGGAACACAAACAGCAGCTGCCCAACACACTTTTTACAGCTGAAATGCAAATGCAGTGAATCTTACTTCCAGTCATCTTTTATCATATCTATCTCAGTTCTATGGACCAGCCTATCCACAAAGTATTTCCCAAGGACTCTAACCTCCAGCTTTTCAAGAAGAATGTGAACAGATAACTTTGCTTTTGACCCTAACCCACACATAGCATTTATTTGCTATAGGCTATGTGGCCTCTTGTGTGTGGAAGTGATAAAAAAACTGATGATAAAGTGCATAAATTTACATTGAACTGAAAGCCATTTTCACATGCCCACAATTCAAGCCTATTCACCTCATGCATATCAACTGCATTCCTGATTACCCTGCCTATCTTTACATCATCAGAAAACAGCTGTATGTCACCTTTCGAGTCCATTGTCATTAATATAAAGACTGAATAACAATGGACGAAGGATGATATGTGCATGCAGGGACTACACTGAATAAAGAAGTTGAAGCACAGCAACCAAAAGTTAGCCTGAAGTCCTAAATAATGCCTCCTAGTGGGCTAAAATTTGCTTCCTTGGCTGTTGGGCTGAAATACAAAGGGTGAGAACTTCAGCCCAACAGCCAGCATGCAAAATATTTAAAATATTAATTAGATTTATTGCAGTTAATATTTGTCCACATGTAATTTCCTTAAAAAATGAAGTTATGAATTAAGCCAATGCATAAGCCTTACTACCAGAATGGACAAGTACTGATCCCTGAGGTACATCACTGGTCATCTTAACTCTTGCAGACTCACTCCCCACACACCACTTTGTGATATCTGTCAGTCAGCCATCCTCTTAACCAAGAATTACTAATAATTCTTGGATAAGAAACAATGGTCTTTTAAAGGTGAAAGCCCTAGCAAAGTCTAAAATTATCATGGTGTATCCATTTCTCCATATCTAACTCAATAGTTATTATATTAATAACCATTATATTATAATGGTTATTAATATAATATTATAAATGTCGGCAAGCTGCTCAAACATAATATTTCCTTAGTAAACTCATGCTGTTCATTGCAAAGTAGATTCACAGCCAATCCATTTCTGTATGTGAACTCTTAACTTTACCAAAATCTTCACCAATACTGACAGGTCAATAGTTAAACACATCAGTCGTCTTTGCACTACCCTAGTGCAATGGGATTATCATACATTGTTTCTACTCCTGTGGAATCATCCCTATTCTGAGACTCGTATTATATAACTTGAAAGAAACAGCCACTTTAAACACTCCTTTAGAATCAGTGATGACACCATCAGTCCCTATTGCCAAATTCTTATTTAGTTTGTGCAACAGTTCTAGTACCTAATCCACATAGACCCTAGTTTCTTCATCCAGTGAAGAGGTAACATATATTATTATTATATGACACCTCCATGGAGTCCAAAGACTCATTGAGGGAGGGCACCCACTCCACAACTCTCCACCAACTACAATGAAACACAACTGCCATCATCATCTACACCAACACCACTATCACCCGTCACCACCACCACTAGTATTTTCACAGACAATCACAAACATCCAGGCCCACAGCGGGACTCGAACCTGCAACCCCTTGGCCGGAGAGCAAACACGCTAACCACTCGGCCAACCACCGGCCTGGTTGGCTGAGTAGTCAGTGCATCTGCTCTCCAGCCAAGAGGCCGCGGGCCCCGAATCCCACTATGGGCATGGATGTTCCTTATTGTCTGCGAAAGCACTATTATTATTATTATTCAGGCCTCCATGGAGTCAAAACACTCATCGTGGGAGGTCCTTCCTAAGAAACACAAAGTCTATCAAGACTCATCGAGGGGAGGTCCCCCTCCCCCGCCAAGAAACACAAAGTCTATCATGCCACTCCTTAAACTCACTGACAGTTCTCACTCTCACCACTCCATCAGGCAATGCATTCCATGGTTCAACCACCCTTCATGCAAAGAAACCACTCCTCACCCTCTTGCTCACAGTTTGAAATTTCCAGAGATTGGTTAGAAAAGAGTACATTACTGATAACTGTTTCCACTCTCCTCATCAAAATACAGTGGCTTTGATTACCTTACAGAAATTATTATTAATGGGATGGAAGAATTCATTCTCCACTTTATTTAATTCCTACCCTCAATTCAAGCCTTGCTGCAAAAATCATCAGCAAATACAAATCTGTCTCTGAATGAGCTGAATACAGAAAACATGTGCATGGTTAAAAGGCAGTTTTACTTCCTCGTCATCCCCACCTGCCAAAGCCACTGAGTGCAACTTTTGCCTTTTCATGTTTAGACAGTTCTTATTCCATTAACTGGAATTAGAATAACATCAAATGGAATTAGACAGACTCTAATTCCATTTGTGCACTACCCCAAAAACCCCAAAATAAGGCTGACTCATTGCATCATTCCAATCTTCAAAATTTGACAAAGATGATCTGGGTAAATCACCTCCAACTGTAATAAAATCCATAAAACTCGAATGAATATCCTGTTACTCTCATCTCAGTTCTCTCAAAAATAATGAGGTCATAAATAGCTAAATTCTTTATCACCTAGAGGTCCACCACTTAATCAGTAATGACCAATATGGATTCTGCCACTGTTAACCCATAGTTAATCTCAAGAACAACAATACTCATGTTATCTACTTCTGCAAACAAGCCACAAAGGTCTAAAGAAGCTAATATGTTGGTTCATTCTTTGCATTTGATCAGATTGGTATAGAAGCCTACTTGACAAACTATCATCATATAGAAAGTATTTTACCTTGGGTATAAAAAACATCATACATCTCCTCCAGGAGATGTGCTTTGCATTAAGGGTAAATATTAAGATTAGTGATCAGAGTTTATTCTACTTTTACCAAGAGTTGCCTTGCATTACTTTGAGGGTCAGCTAGACTTCCAATACGTGCAGGCGCAAACTTGACTTGTTTGTCTGTTTGCTTACTTGGGAAATGGAGTAAAACCAGGTTTAAAATAGCTTGGTATTTTTAACTATCATCATATAGTTTAACCTCTACCCTTTCTGGGTACTCACTTTCCTCTTTGGCCATTTGTTACCAATTATGGTGGAAGGCTCTTTCAATTTCTCTACTAATTCCAGAGTACCACAGGGCTTTTATGCCTTCTTACACCAATTCCTCTTCCTAATGACTTCTTCCTATTTTGATATATGTATAATAAACACTCAAATCTTATCAAATTCTAATTCACAGTGTAAATAAAAAATACTATATTTTACTAACTAGTGCAAAGAAAGCTTATAACAAAATGCAATTACCTGAAATATTTGGTGTATAAAATGCTTTATACACATTATTTCCTAGAGGAAGTATTCTCACTGGAATATCAGCTTTTACTCCACTCAAACTAACTTCAGGAGAGCCTAAAAAAAAGCAAAATCAAATTTTCCTGAGAGAGAGAGAGAGAGAGAGAGAGAGAGAGAGATAAAGGTAAATGCTTAATATTGTTCAGCTATTTGCTTTAATTCTTTATCAGATTGTGGTCAAAAATATATTTAAACAGAAAGTAAAAGCTGAATATTATTGGACTTTTAAAGCTGTTACATATGAAAGAGCTTGCTTTGGACAAAGACGATGGAAGGCTCTTATCCACATGGGACTCAACCCATCTTGAGGATTGAAGAAAAGAAGTATTTTCTTATATATATGTCTATAATAAAGAAAAGGGGGTGCTTAAGGGTCAAAGCTGTATAACTGAGAGGAGACCTCCACATAGCCTTTAAAGGAATGCGGAGAACCGACCAGGGCTTCTGACCTAATGTCCAATCCTCACCTTCTCGTGGTGCACCCTGTTGGGTATCTACTTTGATACTGAACGAACGAGGATGGGCTGGCAATTTGGGATTTAGCCGACCAAATTGTATTCTTATTGGTTAAACGAAAATAAAAAATGATGGTACAACATGACAAAATTTCATGCCGGCTGGGGCGTCGCCCGGTTAAACAAGGCCCCCGTTGTTTTCGCCAGGGAACCAGGGCAAACAGCGAAAAGTCAGCTACTGGAACAAATCTGAAAACAAACCCCAACTCAACATCACCAGAGTTAAAGATCGGTACTATCAACGTAAGAAGCCTGAATGGCAAAGAAATGGAGCTAGCTGAGGAATTAGATAAGTACCAGATCGACATAATAGGGGTGACTGAAACAAAAAAGACCAAAACTGGTGAGATCTTTCTGAGCAATAAATACAAAATGTTATATTCAGGCAATGACAATCAAGGAAAAGAAGGAGTAGCCATAGTATTCAACACAAAATACGAGGCTAATCTTCTTGAATGGCAGTCAGTCTCAAGTAGAGTAATGTGGGCAAATATGAGAATGGGGAACTGGACAATGAGACTTATTTGTGCCTATGGTCCCACAGAAGGTTCTACTAAGGTAGAAGTGGAGGAATTTTTTGAGGCTTTAGAAAAAGCAACTGACACAATGAAAAAGGAAAAGTTGGTCCTTGTTGGGGATCTAAATAGTAGAGTAGGAAATGATTGTGAGACATACAAAAATATTTTGGGAAAATTTGGAGAAAAGAGCAAAGCTAATAATAATGGCAAATATCTGTTGGATTTCTGCTCAGGACATGGACTGGTTATTACTAACACCATGTTCCAACATAAAAATGTGCACAAATTCACATGGAGAGAAGAGGCTAGGAATAAGAAAAGTCTCATTGACTATGTTATTGTTGATAGTGATGTTTTCTCCCTGGTGCAGGACACCAGAGTGTACAGAGGATTTGAAATTGGAAGTGATCACTATTTAGTCTTGAGCAGGATAAAATTGAATTTCATATTGAAAAGAATAACATGTAAGAAAGTTTTAAAGCGAATAAAAGTTGAGCAGCTCTCAGATGTGAACTGTAGACTAAAATACAGAAATATTATTGAAAAGAAAATGAAAGAGTTTGAGAACAGGAATCAAACCTTGGAGATTCAGTGGCAAACTCTGAAGGAAACATTGATTGATTCTGCCAGAGAGGCATGTGGTGAGGTTGTGTGCAAGGATAAAAAAATCAGAACTCCCTGGTGGACACAGGAAGTTAAAGAGGCAGTGAAGGAAAAGAAGAAAGCATATCAAAAGTTCCTAGCAAATAAGTCAGCTTTTACTCTTACAGAATACAGAGACAAATGTAAGAAAGCTAAACAGTGTGTAAAACTAGCTAAACAAAAGTCATGGGAGGACTTTGGCAAGAATATAGAAAATAAATATCAAGAAGGTGGCAAAATATTCTGGAGGTTGTTGAAGAAGCTTAGGAATGGAGGAAAGAGTGCTGTAAAAGGAATTAGAGATGATAAAGGTGAAATGAAAACAGGAGAAAAAGATATCCTTGAAGTATGGAGTAATTACTTTGAAAAACTGCTAAATGAAACAAGCAGGGATGACAGCACAGTAATAAAAAACACTGACCAGGCGTGCAGTCAGGAATACATATCCATACTTGAAGTAGAAAAAGCCATCAAAGACTTGAAATGTGGAAAGGCAGCAGGAGTAGATGATATTCGACCAGAAATGCTGAAGTATGGTGGTATAAGAGTCTTACAGTGGCTGCACTGCATAGTTCAGAAAGCCTGGACAGAGGGAAGAATTCCCGATGATTGGAGTAGAGCTCTCATAGTACCCATATATAAAAAGGGAAATAAAACTGAATGTGAGAATTACAGAGGTATTTCTCTACTGAGTGTTCCTGGCAAGATCTATGCAAGTATACTTGAGAAACGGTTGAGAAGAATTGTGGAAGAAAAGCTTGGTGAAGAACAAGCTGGATTCAGGCCAAATAGAGGCTGTCAGGATCAGATCTTCACTTTACGACAAATAGTCGAGAAAGCATGGGAATATAACAAAGATCTGTATTTAAGTTTTGTCGATTTGGAAAAGGCATATGACAAGGTGCCAAGAGAGAAGCTATTCAATACGCTGCAGTTATATGGTGTCAATGGGGCATTATATCAAGCAATACTTAGTCTTTATTTGAGTTGTGAGTCAGCAGTTAGAATTGAAGGAAGTACAGGAAGATGGTTTAATGTTAAATCTGGTGTGAGACAAGGATGTACATTATCCCCTCTGTTATTCATTATCTATATGGATCACATTATGAAGGAATGTGGTATTAAACCTGATATCAAAATTGGAGATGTTAATGTCAGCTCTTTGCTTTATGCGGATGATGTTATACTTCTAAATAAATCCGCTACAAGTCTGCAAGATTCTCTGACTAAATTGAATAGCTGTTGTAATAGATATGGTATGAAGGTCAGCAATAAAAAGACAAAGACAATGAAAATAGGCAGAATCATTGAAAATGTCAACTGTGTTGTGAATGGAGAACCTGTGGAACAAGTAAAACATTTCAGCTACTTAGGCACAATTTTTACTGAAGATGGTAAACTAAATATAGAAATAGACAACAGAATCAGCAAAGCTGGTATCGTGGGAAGTCAATTGAATAAATTCATATGGAATAAGAAAGAAATTAGTCGGAACACTAAATTAGCTGTATACAAGACTGTGTTCAAACCAATTTTAACTTATGGATCTGAGAGCTGGGTCAGAAGTAAAACACTTGACCAAAGACTAGAGACCGCCGATATGAGAGTCCTGAGAAAGATTAGAGGCGTGAACAGATGGCATCAATGGCAATATCATATTAAAAATGAGGATATTAGGAAAGAACTTGACATTGTCAGCATCCAGGAATGCGTTAGCAGAGCTAATCTCAGATGGTATGGTCACTTAAATAGAATGGGAGAGGAAAGATTAGCAAAACAAGTGTTCTCTGCCAGGTTGGCAGGAAAACGACCCAGAGGAAGACCGAGATATAGGTGGATTGATACGGTACAAAGTGCCTTAGACGATAGAAATATAAGATCTGATAATGATGGAGTCTTGACAAGTAACAGACTGATTTGGAGGAAAATTGTAGATAGGAAGTTAGTAATGATGTAATTTTTTCATGTAGTACTGTCATATCCTGTACACCCCTTGAGGGTACATGGCAGGAATTTGATGATGATGATGATGATGATGATAATAAAGAAAAGTTATACATTACATCTAACCAGTACATTATATTTTTACCTTACCTACTCAGTCATGAAAAGTGTAACAGATGAAAAAAAAAGATGCAACTTTCAAAATGCATCACAGAGTAAAAAAATCAATACTGGAAATTAATATGCAAAACTCATTCATCATAATTGATAGTAAAAAAAAATATCACTGATCCACCTTTATTATGTTTTCTAAGACTGCATTTTTTTATCCCTTTTCTCTGCACATCACATTCCCAAAACATCACTATTTATTTTCTCATTCATTTTTCAGAAAACCAAGACATGAATATATTTACAATACTAACTGGCCCACAAATAATGTATAATGGTGAATGTGTGAAACTGTCACTTGCTGTTTAAATAAATGATGTGATGATACTATCTGATGGAATCAGAAGTTGATAAGCCAATATTCGTTACTATTATTGCATGGGAACCTTCATAGAGTCTTATGATTCATTGCACAAAAATCCCATGCTATTTGTATAATATCAACTGTACCTATGCTTGAATACATCCAGTTAAAACACCCACAACAGACCCTGGCAATCCATTCTATTCATTCACTCCAAGCAAAAAATTTAACCACATTCTTACTTAAATTCCAGGGATGATTCCATTGTTCTGTTCCACTATCCAAGTGTTAAAATATTTCCTCTTCATCAATCCTAGAACATCCTTTTAGTAATTTAAATATTGCTTGTGGTCATATGACTAGAAAGGACAGTATGTTGTGAATGTCTGGGATAAATTTGAGGGACAGATGAAACTGTATAAGAATAGCAGACTGCATTTAAGTAGTTTTGGTGCAAGTCAGATGGAGAGACTATTGCTGAAAGGGAGAATAATGACTGTGATGAATAGAAGATCTGAGGAAGCAAGAGTGGTATAGAAGAGCAGGAAGGTAGGATAATAGAGCTTGAGATTGGAGAGGTAAGTGGTGTGAGTGAAGGGAATGACAGAAAAGGAACAATATAGAAAGGAAAATAAGAGGAGTAAGGGTTGACATGGATGGAGATACTGACTGTTTTTGGTTTTAATGGTACAGTGACATCTATGGTCATGCTGTTCCAAAACACAGGTATAAAAAAGTGGTATGTATAGGTCTGAAAATTATATATAAAAATCGAAATAGCAATACTCATATATGAAACATTTCTTAAAATTATATCAGGCAACAAATAAGCAAAATGGCATGAAATCTGAGTAGAAAAACAAATGCAAAATATGGGTATAAAACAAACGTAAAAAGTATAATAAAATATTAAAATTCAAAAAACATACATAAAAAAAAGCATTTTTACAGTAAGTTAAACTAATAAATATATAATTTATATGAGATGGTAAAGATTAACACTCTGGAAAAATTTAAAAACCAGGGTGATGATCAATGAGTCTGATAAAATCTGCCTGAGTGTATAGAGCTCAGACATATTATAAAAGTGGCTAAAATAATAACTGTGCTCATTGGTGAAACGAGGGCAACTGATTAAAATATGAGTGGTGGATTGTCTGGCATCAAAACACACACATAGGCAGGAAGAAGTGTGCAATATGACTATGACCTGTGCAGAGCCAAGCAAGAAAAATGTCCTTTGTTCGAATGCTGCACAGGTTAGACTGCCATAATTTAAGGTAATCTGCCGATAACCTGCACAGGTAATCTGCCGATAACCTGTATGATACAGGAAAATGGTGGATGTTTCAGAAAAAATCTAGCTGCAGTATCTGCAGTCTTAATCCAAACATGGCTTAGAACCCAACAGAAGCATACATCAAGGTGTAGCTTGCATAACTAAAAGATGTTTCTGAAGCTCTAGACATCTCATTACCCGAAGAGAACTTTGTGAGTCTATGAGTCTAATGCACTTTTGGTAGCAATGCAATCTGATGTATTTTGCTGAAAGCTCTATTGCTTACAGCTTAGCTGTAAAGTTGTTATGCTCTAGTGGGATTTGTGCAGATATAATGTTGTTTGGAAATAAAGCTTTCATGTTGTCTGTGCAGACAAGCACACAATCAGAGTATTCAGTTCTATGAGCTTTGAAGAGCTGTTGAGAGACAACAGCAGGGGTAGACAATTTTAGTATCCTACTGAAAGAAAAGCTACTTGCTGGCATCTGTGAGTGCCATGGTGTCCTGTGTTTAGTGGCATCTGAGCTATGTTGTCTACTACTATTTCTAGAGCTTATAGGAGAGGTTTTACTCACAAACTAAAGGTTTTAGCAGTCTGTTGAGTGATGTAAAGATTTCCCATTGTGGATGAAAGATAGTTGGCCATGTGGGGTGGTCTGGCAGGGATTTTATTTTTGTTGCATACAACAGAGACAGCTGTTGCCAGTGAAGTAAAAAAGGTGATTTGTTTTGCCTTGACATATGGACTAGAAATAGGTGATAAGCAAAATGCTCTAGTCACAATTCTGCTTGATTGATGGTAAATAGAGTCTAGCCATCACAATGTACTCTATCTGGCAGAAGCATAGACTTGGGACCCATATTAAGTTTTGATCTTATCAATGCTCTATACAAACAAAGCAAAGAAAGTGTCTTGACACCTCAAAAGATGGAAGATAGAGTTATTGCTTTATAGCACTTGTTTTGTAACTAACATATGTGAGATGAAACTGAGTTTGTTGTCAAATATCAGGCCCAAGAATTTGACTTCTGGTGCAACTGGGTTAATAGTTGTTCTAGTCATAGTTCTAGGTCAGGATAAAGACCATGTCTGCAGTAAAAGTGTACATAAACTGTGTTTTGCTGTGATAATCTCAACCTATTTGTTGGATCCATTTTGAAAAAGCCGTGGTCAATGGCTTGCTGCAGCTGTCTTTCTATGACCCTCATATTGCATGAATGACAGAAGATGGTAAAATCATCCACACAGAGGTGCATTACTTACTTTGGAGGAAGTCATTCTGATATTGAGTTGACCTTGATTGCAAAAAGCACAACACTTAAAAAAGAACTTTGTAGGACTCCCTCCTCATGGTTATAGGGTCAGGAGACAGGGCAATTTCCTCTTGGCCTTAATAGATGTTTCTGTTAAATAAGAAGTTTTTGATAAAAAGGGGGAGATTTCCTCTAAGATGAAAATTATGCAAGTCTTTCAGTATTCCAAATCTCCAAGAAGTGTCATATGCCTTTTCCTTATCAGAGGAAAATGATTCTATGTGCTTGCATTTAAGAAAGGAATCTCTAGGAACCTCCGTATGAGATCGGCTAACTCACCTTCGATTGAAAAAAGTCCACATAAAGATTCCTCCCGTCATGACGAGAATCGAACTTAGGCCTATTCCAATCGAAGGGCGAACTATTGTCCTATCATATCAAAAAAATATGCTCTCGCAGAAAATTCTGTTTTAAAGGTGCAACAGTTGATCCTTTGATGATAGTGACAGATGTTTTATCATCTCGTAATGGATACTGTCTGGTCCAATAGCAGTCAGATAATATTTAAGCCAAGCAGATTTCAGTTTTTGTTTTATGAATGGCCTGTTGTATTCTTCAGTGTTGTTTGAAGAAAACCGGATTTTTGGTTTTTCTGATTTACTTTTTTTTTGGTGGCAAGGAACTCGGAGAAGAGGGGAGAGGAAGACATTGCTGATGCTTTTGCAAAAATCTCCCTGAGTGCATCACCAATTGTTGTTGGGTCAGCAACTATACAACCACAGTGCTCGAGGATAGAGAACCAGTAGGTGGTATCTGCTCTTCATTTTCCCAGATTTTATCTAGACTTAGTCTTGGTTGTTCTTATGTATATTGGATCCAGGATTCCTTTTGGCTCTGATGCCAGATGTGTCTTGCTCGAGCTCAGGCATTTTTGAAAGCAGTCAGGTTTGTTTAATGGGACATCTAAAAATACTCCAAGCTTTCTTCTGAGCTTCTATGCAATCATCATTCCACCATGGCTTAGGGAAACATTGAAACCGACTAGATGCTTTAGGAATTGCAGTTGTGACAGATTGTATAATACACCATCACATGATTCACTGCATTGCTAATAAAAGAAGAGCTGATCATTGCAGAATCAAATTCTGCTAATGATGAGAAGGTGAGCCAGTCAGCTAGCTCAATTTCCCATTGTGATTTCTTGATGCAGTGCATGGTTACCCATGTAGGAAGGCGAATATCATGAGAAAGTTATCATTCCGAAATAAATTCACATCAGTTTCCCACTCTTTGAGTGGGAGAAAGGGAGGGTGAGCAAGCAGATAGTCAAGTCTATGAGAGTGAATGTTTTGAAAGCATATTGTTAATCTGACAATACCTGTAAAGCGGCAAGCACTTCAACCAGAACAGCCTATTTCGGCATCCTTTGTGCTTCCTTTCCCCTGTCCCCTTCCTTATATGGCAGACTGTGAAGGGATTGTGGGAATGGGGGAAGCATGAATAATGCCATTCACCTATAATTATGGCTCATTGTCTGAGCAATTCTCCACGAGAAGTATTGGCAGATTCTGGACAACATGTCAGCAAGAGAAGTGCCATTGGACCTGACTTAACAACCAACCAGACAGTCATCTGAATGAGAGGAGTGAGCCACAAAATACTGTCTGACAGTGTTTTGTGGAGTGAAACATGAGGTGCAGTATCAGCGACCTTTCAATGGCACAGTGAAACATGAGGTCTAGTTTTTTTGTTTTTTTTAAAGGAGGCAACAAATTTCATTTATTTCATCTACTTATATTTTATTTTTGTATTTATTTCTAATAATCATTTTTATCAAGTTCTACTAAGGAAGAGAAGATGAGCCAGTCAGCTTGTTTGATTTTCCATCGTGATATCTGTGATGTAGTATATGGTTACTCAAGCAAAAAAGGTGTATATCATGAGGAAATGATTGCTCCCAGAGCCGTACTTACACTTTTCCTGAGGCTGGCAGGGCCCAAGGTGCTAGAGCCAGGTCCCCCCTCTTAATTGTTTGGGGCCCTTAAATTGGCTTAATTTTTTGGAACCCCCAACTAGGGCCTCATGTACCTGTGCATAAGTATGGCCCTGATTGCTCCCAAATAAGTTACCATCAGTTTCCCAATTACACAGTGAGATTGTAACAATAAAATAATGTCAGTGAATATTTGGGTAAATATATGGAAGAAGGTGTTGCTTCCTGTGTTCACGAGGGAGAGATTATTGTTGTTGAGCATATGTTCAACAACTCTTCCTCTAATGTTAGTTTGAGCACTAATTAACAAAATGTTGTGTCTGTTTAAATCCCCATTAAAAGTAAAAGGGTGGTAACTGCAATATGATGTCATCGAGGTCATCCTGAGAGATATTTGCAGGAGGTAAGTAGATGTAGCATACTATTATAAGAGATCCAGCAAAGAATCAGATAGGGATTGCACCTACATTTTTATCAAATGGGACTTGCTTGAAGGAAGTATGATTGCCTATAAGGATGACAACTTCTCTGTATGAAGATGCATCCCCTATTCTGTGAATTAAGGCTACATTTAATATTGAAATCACACTAGGTTTCAGGTGTGTTTCCTGTAGGCAAAAGCATATTGGTTTGTGCTTTTTGCAAGAAAGCCCTATTGACAATTCCACAGTAGAAGTGTTTCATTATTTATTCTTGGTGGTGTCATCTGGTTTATGATGTTGTAAGGTCTTGTTTTTGTTGGCCTTGGATTTCTTCTTTGTAGAGAATTGTGGACAGCCAGTGTCCATAATTTCTTCCTCCTTAGGAAAATTATCCAAGATGCCATCCAACTGGACTCCGACTCCTTCTAAGGCATTTCGACTTTTCTTCTATGGATCAAGAGGCATGTCCTTGATTCTCTGCAGTGCATGTCTCTTATATTTTTAATGTGAATTTTCATTTAAGGGAACCATTTTTGGAATACCATTAGGAGTGAGCTCATATTGATTTTTTTTTTTTTTGATACACTATAAAGAGACAGCACACAAATCATACCAATCAGGGATGCTGTGACTGTGAGAAAATGGGACCGACATATGTGTTAAGGTCTCAATGACACTTTCTTTACAACTGCATTCTCAGCATAACAGGGTGAACTACTAGATGTTGGTAAGTTTGTGGTATTCTGTCTCTTGATAAAGGATGATCAACTCCCAACTCCATTTTTATTTTTTGGATCTCCTTTTCATCTTTCCACCAATACTCTCTTTCTCAGAGTACGCTGAGTGATCCCCCTTTACAATTAAGTCATTTTGGTTTATTGCATTCTCATTCTCATGGTCTTTATTGCTGTATAGGTTATATACGAGGGTGATCTGAAAAGTTCTAGCCTAACAATGAAAAAATGAATTTATAATTTCAAATTTATTTTTATTTTTCAACATAATCTCCCTTAAGACTAATACATTTATTCCAGTGATGCTCCAGCACCATTATCCATCCCTGTAGTGGTTCTCAGTAAGATGTACAAAATACCCCTCTACAGCTGCAATCAAAAACGAGAAGAAAAACGAGAGCGAGGAAGAGGTTTTAGGAAGAGACAGAAGTCAGAGGTAGCCAAATCTGGGGAATAGGGTGAATGTTGAACAATTCATAGTGCAGATCCCTTAATTTTCCCATTGCCAAAACATCTTTGTGGGCGGGTGCATTGTCCTGATGAAAGATGATTTTTTATTTCTGTAAACTGGGTTGTTTTTCTCACGAATTTTTTTGTCTAGTCTGGTTAAAAGATCAGAATAATATTCCTCGATTATTGTTTTACCCTTTTCAAGATAATTAATAAACAAAATGCCTTTAGCATCCCAAAACACTGATGTCATGACCTTTCCTGTGATGGAACCGACTTTGGCTTCTTTGGCACTGAACAACCAGCTTCTGTCCACTGTTTTGACTGCTGTTCGAATTCTGGTGTGTAATGGTAAATCCAAGTCTCTTCCATAGTAATAAATCGATGCACGGAATCAGTTTTATTCTTGTTAAAACACTCTAAGCACTATTCAGATTTTCATGTAAGTGCATTTTTGATCTTCTGTGAGCATGCGCAGCACCCATCTTGCACAAAGCTTTTTCATATGCAGTTCTTCATGCAAAATTTATCCTACATGTTCTTTTGAAATGCCTATAGTCTGAGCAATTTCACGCATTTTGACTTGCCGGACATCCAATACCATATTGTGCACTTGATCAATGATTTCTGGCATTGTTACGCTTTTTGGATGTCCTTCACATGGATCATCTTCAAGGCTGGTACGGCCACGTTTAAACTCGGCATCACATTTCTTAATTGTCGAAAACAATGGAGAAGAGTGCCCATAAACGTTTATGAACTTGGAATTAATTTCTTTTGGCATTAAACCTTCTTTTACAAAGAATTTTATAACCGCACGATACTCAATTTTATCCATTTCAAGGGATACAGACAACACTTTTGCTTCAGACAGCTGTATAAAACAAACTACTTGATAGAATGACTTGAAATTTCACATGGATACTTATGACAGATGTAGCAACTGAGAAAAAAAATCTCTTGTCGATAGTGTTGCCCTCTATGGTCTAGGCCGAGAACTTTCCAGACCACCCTCTTATAGCAGAACAGTGACAGGCACTGCTTCTGACACTTAATGCAGCATAAAGGATTCGGGATGTAGAGCCAACCTGGAATATTCTGTTTTCACAGATATTAGTGGTTCAGGTGTGTCAAAACAATGATGATATATTCCTGGTGGGAACCAGGTAACCATCAATACATATGGTGGTTCTCCTTATGGCTGTCACTACTTGATCTTTCAGTTTGGAGCAGATCTCTACATTGAAGATATTCCAGTTTAATGTTACTCCTAGGGAACAGTTCAAAGTTTTGTGGGAGTAACTGTTTTCATATATGTAGTTTCTATAAAAATGTTCCCTGAACAGAGTTCACTGATTTTAGAGAATCTACCAAACCCACTAAACCCTTATGGATAAAGGAAAGTGATAATTTCCGAAGACATTTTCTTCAGCTGAGCGTAATATTTAGTTTGTATGTTTATTGCTGTCTCTGATGTTTTTTGTTTCTTGATTTTGTTTTTGGTTGATATTGCAATGGTTTCTGGCCATGGTTAGGGCTTGTTGAGGACCCTGATAAACTAGAGGATGAAAAATTATTCATAATCACTGAGAGGTTGTTTCAGTGTCCCAGCTCTCCACCTACCATGGAACCATACTCTCCAGCAAGCAATGGCTATGCTTGAGAGTAGAATGCAAGGGACCCCCCCCCACCAGATGGCAAACTAGCACCACAGCAAGCCTTGAGTTCTGTCCTCAGACTATAGGGGAGACTTACTGCAACACCATTAATTCTTGCAGGCAAATCCACTTGTTAACTGATCCTGGCTGGGTCATCCAGGATTGCCTGTCTTGTTGACACAGAGGCCAAAGTAGTGTAAGACTATTAGGATCCCCCCCCCCCTCAGGGTGGCACTTCATGACAAGAATAGCAAGAAGACTTTGGATTTCAATGATGGTGATCTGGAATATAGGATAGTAAAAAAGATTCAGGAGAAGAATCACTAGAACAATGAATATGGGAGCAAAAGAATAGAAAAAGAATAAGGATACAAATTGCTAGTACCATTACTGAGAAGTCTCTCCACCATGAACAGGTATCTCACCTATAGAGGCCAAAGGTTAGTTAGTTACCAGAAATTTAATTCTCCACTCCTTAAATTTATTCGTAGTTTAAAATTTCATTTCTTTTCCCTTCTTCTACCCCTTAAAAAACTTTTCCACTGTCTATGTGGCAAATACCTCTCAATAATTTTCTATCTGCCAAACTCTGCAAATCAATGTGCAATCAATCTATTCTCTTAGCTGATTCCACAGCCCTAAAACATTTTTATTGCACATCTTTACACCCTCACTAATGTTTCTTCATCTCATTCAAATCCAGGTAACTAAATCTGAGTGCAGTAGTTCAGATATAGTCTGATCAGAGTATTATACAATGGAGCCACCACATCTGCATCTCTGTTAATAAACATCCTTCCCATTATTGGAGTAATCCTCTGGATTCTTTTCACCACCTCTGCAATGTCTCCTGAACTCTTTCATCATTACCTCAGCATTCCTTTCTCCTAACTTAAATTATTACTTAAATTAAGGGGATATTAAATCCCGCATAGTTTTAAAACCGAATAAGAAACTCAAAGATCAGAATCAGAGAGTTTCTTGCCAAATATAGTAAACTATAAAGTATCGGCGACACTAGCGTTAGCCAATGCAAGTGATCCTAGTACGTAGTACAATACCGGGCAGCTCGTTGCAAAGGTGGTAAAGTTCTGATCGCTATTCTTAGGTATTTTCCATAATGTAAAAACACATTTCCTAGGAAATGTATGCTGTTATTACATTATGGAGGGAGGTCACTACCCAGACCGGTTTCAGCCTTTTTTGAGGCTTCATCAGTGAGTAGCTAGACCTAAATTAGGTCTAGGATATGGATAAGGTGGCTAGCCCTATGCCTCCCAGTGTGTCCTATGTCTGTAGATGCATGTGTTCACAGGGGCCGGTTTGCCTGCTTGTGGGAGGAAAAACTCCAGATAAACTGGGAAGAAAAATCCTGCAGTCCAAGCCCAAGACTGGCTAACTTGGCTATGTCTGAAAAAGATCCTTAAGCTCCTCAAGACGGTGATGGGAATCGAACCCAGGACACTCCTTTCCCAGGCATATGGTTGCAAAGCACATAGCCACTTGGCTAACCGTGTGGACCTGTTATATGTTTTGAAAAATTCAGAGATTTTTTAGAGAAGCACTGACAAAAAATGCAATTTGTTTGTCAGTGCTTCCTGCCATGATGGCTGCCATTGGATAATTAGCTTCAATCTTATAAACTGTCTACAGTCTACATAAGGGAATATCAAACAGTACACTGAAAAAAGTATGAGCTGATCTAGCAGATGCATCTGCAGTCAATTTCCCTTAATTCCAATATGGCTGGGAATTGAGCACAACAAAACATCAAAATCAAGGGTCTTCATTTTGCATGCAGTTGTAAAACCTCACAAAGCACTGGATGTAGATTATACATAGGAGAGGAGATGGCCTGTAAAGAACTCAATAAGTCTGTAAAAATTACACCCTTTTGGTAGTGGTTTTCTTTTATAAGCGCAAGCTGAATGGCAGGCTACTCTGCTGTATAATTACTTCAATTAAGTGGAATCTGGTTGGATATAATAATATTAGAGAACACAGCAGTGTAGCTAAATAAGGTCTCAGATCTTGAACCATCAGTGTAGATTGGCAAGAACTACTCTCTATGATTTAAGCAATTGCAGGTGGATAGATGATGAAATATGAGATTTCTGTGGTCAACAAAGTGAGAGGTTGCAGGATGGAGTATAAACCTGCCAGGAAGGAATGCAGTTATGTTTGGTGCAGGTAATGTTGTCAATGTTCATGCTAATAGCTTGAATAATCTCTTTAGCATGCATCCAAAAGGACATGTGGCAGTCTGATGTGTGGTATTGAGTTTTCTAATGCAAAGAAAACATACTAGTTCACATAAGATGCTCTGGAAGGAACTTTACTTTTAGAACATAGTTAAGAGACAACTTCTTCCATCTAAGTGACAGAGCTGGTTCATTTACTTCAATACAAAGAATCTGAGAAGGTGATATGCTAAAAGCACCAGTAGCTATCTATATACCCTTAATGATGGATGGAATCCAACCATCGCAGGCTACTCTGTCTTGCAGAACCATAGATGTGAGACCCACAATCAAGTTTTGAATGTATAAGTGCATGATAAAGAAAAAGCAATGAAGATCAATCCACACACACCAATCAATAAAGGACAGTGTGAGAAGGAGATTCAATGCTCTCTTGCACTTTTCTCTTAGATGACAAATGTGTGCAATGACTGTAAGTTTTCTGTCAAAAATGAGTGACAAGAACATGGCCTCTGCTGCTACTAGAACAATGGTCTGTCCTATTCTTAACTCAGGATGAATAAAGGATTTGTTTTTGGCAGAAGTGTACACAAACACTTATTTTTTTCTGAAAACTCCCACCCATTACTAACAGCTCATGGAGAGAGACATGATCAACTGCTCATTGAAGTCATCTTTCGAATACTCTCATGTAACAAGAGTGACAATAAATTGCTTTGCTATCATCGTTAACTCAGTCACTGAACAGCTTTCTCCCACTGTAGACTATACATGATGAGGACAGGAAGCTGACTGAGTTAACATTGATAGTAAAATATGTCACACTTAAGACAGAGCCTTAGAAAGCACCCTGTTCTTGATGATATGGCCAAAACAGCATACTTCCCACTTGTACTCTAAAGACTCTGCTAGACAGAAAGTTTTTAATAAATATACAAAGGTGTCCACTGGGACCAAGATTATAGAGGGGTATTTTAAATATACCATATCTCCAGGCTGTGTCATAAGCTTTTTCCATGTCAAAGAACACTGAAATCAGATGTTCTCATTTTTGGAATGCATCTCTTATACATGTTTCTAAATTGTACTGAGTGGTTGAAAGTTAACAATATCTACAAAAGTCACATCGTGTATTGGAGAGAAGATCACTGATTTCTAAATACCAAAGAAGTCTCTGACATTAACAATTTTCTCCAATATCTTACAAAGACAGCTGGTCAAAGCAATAGATCAATAAGTATTGGCTTGCATTGGATTCCTTGTTTTGGGATGGCAATGACAACTGGCTTATACCAAGAATCCAGAAACTCTTTCTCTGCAAGCATTCTGTTGTATATTAAGAGAAGATCCATATGGTTCTTGATGTCTCATATAATGTGATTTGACTTGAGCACATTTAAAAGCTATTAAGTTTAATGGGGTTTAATGTATGTACAAAATATACCCATGCTCTGTGTTGATCTTTTTTTTTCTTTTTCTTCTTCTTTTTTTTTTTTTTTTTTTTTTTATTCCTGGCACTCTGGGTTCCACCAAGGCTTATATTATGATAGAGTGGAAATCAAGAAGAAGTTTTTGGAATTGTGCTGTTGCTGCCTACACAAAACAATCTGTTACATACTTGACTGCTTCACTGATAGGTGTTTGACTGACTGACTCAGTATTACATTTTGCAAGATGGGAGAAAGTATTCCAGTCAGCTTGGGCTATAAAGTTATTTTCTGCATGGGTATCTGTGTAGGAGAACATGGTTTCTGTGAAGACATTGTGCAAATAACAGGAAAAGGATTGCATCCATATATGTTTTCATCAACATTCATGTGAGCAGTGGAAAAATAACAGGGGGTCATATTGTAAGATCCATAATAATGCTTAATGGTATAAAAAACACCAAGAGGAAAAAAATAATTTTATTAAACTCACTAACATATTGCTTATTTTCTACCCATAATCAGAGCACAATGATAACCATGACAGGCACATAGCACTAAACTAAGTAACTGTAAAAACAATATGAATTTTAACTGACACATAGTCCTTACGAGGGTTGGTCTGAAAAGTTCTCGGCCTCAACCATAGATGGTAACACTATCGGCAAGAGATTTTTTTTTTCTAAGTAGGTACATCTGCCATAAGCATCCATGTGAAATTGCAAGTCATAAAACAAGTAGTTTGTTTTATACAGCTGTCTGAAGCAAAAACGTTGTCTGTATCCTTTGAAATGGATAAAATTGTAAAAGAAGGTTTAATGCCAAAAGAAATTCATAAAAGTTTATGGGCACTCTCCTTTGTTTTCTACAATTAAGAAATGGGCTGTCGAGTTTAAATAGGGCTGTACCAGCCTTGAAGATGATCCATGTGAAGGATGTCCAAAAAAAAGTGTAACAACACCAGAAATCATTGATTAAGCATGATATGGTATTGGATGACCGGCAAGTCAAAATGCGTGAAATTGCTGAGACTATAGGCATTTCAAAAGAATGTGTAGGATATATTTTGCATGAAGAATTGCATATGAAAAAACTTTGTGCAAGATGGGTGCTGTGCTTGCTAACAGCAGATCAAAAACGCACTCGCATGAAAATCTCTGAGCAGTGCTTGGAGTGTTTTAACAAGAATAAAACTGATTCTGTGCATCGATTTATTCCTATGGATGAGGCTTGGATTCACCATTACACACAAGAATCCAAACAGCAGTCAAAACAGTGGACAGAACCTGGTTGTTCAGCGGTAAAGAAGACAAAGTCGGTTCCATCAGCAGGAAAGGTCATGGCATTGGTGTTTTGGGATGCTAAAGGCATTTTGTTTATTAATTATCTTGAAAAGAGTAACACAATAACCGGGGAATATTATCCTGATCTTTTAACCAGACTATACAAAAAATTCTTGAGAAAAGACCCAGTTTGCAGAGGAAAAAAAATCATCTTTCATCAGGATAATGCACATGCCCACAAAAGTGTTTTGGCAATGGGAAAATTAAGGGATCTGCACAATGAATTGTTGGAACACCCACCCTATTTCCCAGATTTGGCTCCCTCTGACTTCTATCTCTTCCCAAAACTAAAACTCTTCCTCACTGGTCAGTTTTTTTCTTCAAATCAAGAGGTGATTGTAGCTGTAGAGGGGTATTTTGCAGCTCTTACTGAGAGCCACTACAGGGACATCATAATGGCGTTGGAGCATCGCTGGAATAAATGTATTAGACTCAAGGGAGATTATGTTTAAAAATAAAAAAATTTTGAAATTATAAATTCATTATTTAATTGTTAGGCCAAGAATTTTTCAGACACCCTCAGTGAGTCAGATAACTATGAAGTTAATTTAGAGAAGGCCAGCTATTAGGTCTTAAAATGATAGTCTCCCAGATCTTTAGTAAATTAATGCAACCATACTTGCTGAGGTTGGGAGAGCCCTTCATAGCTGATGATGATTCTAATAACAGCCTCTCATATCTGTAATAACTTCTATGTAATACAGATGTTTTTTTCCATAATATCCTATGTGAAGGAAGTATCCAAAGCAAGGTCTGTCAATCCCTTGCCATACAGATGATCTCGATTGTAAATTTTGTGTTCTCATTGCAGATATTAACTTATCTACCAGTCTGTCCAAAGTAGGCTAAACTGCAGGCACAAAGAACTGGATACACTCCAAAATGTTCAAGAAAAAGTATTCAACCTTTATGAGAATGTATAAAAGTAGCTAGTTGAATGAAAGGTTTGAAAGTGGTATGGAGATCCTATTATTATTATTATACAGGCATCTCCACGGGGTCCCAAGATTAATCGCAGGGGACCCAATCTATTATACCTCTCCTTGAACCTATTAACAGATAAAGTACTCACAACTGATCTGGCAACCCATTCCACTCATTCACAACTCTCCAAGAAAAAAAATTTACTCCTCACACCCTTACTAACCACACCTTTATTCAACTTCCAAGGATGACCTCTTGTTCTTTTCCCTCTAGCAAAGTGCTGAAACATTTCCCCTACAGCTATCCTATAAAACCCTTTAAGCAACTTAAATGTTTCTATCATATCTCCTCTCTTTCTCCTATCAACCAACTTCTGCAATCCACACACTGTCAATCTATCCTCATAGGAAACATTCCACAGATCATTCATCATCTTGGTCATTTGCCTCTGAATCCTCTCAACCACTTCCTCATCTCCAAGAAACCCAGGGGACCAGACTTGAGCATAGTAATCCAGATGTGGACGTATCAAGGCCTTTAAAGAGGAATAACAACTTCCTTATCTCTACTTGTTAACGTGTTCTTCAATAGCCAAGTAATCTTATGGGCTACCTTAGCAACATGTTCTCTAAACTTTAACTTTCTGCCTACCACCACCCCTAAATCTCTAGCTTCATCTATTTCCTGGAGTACAATGCCATCAATGTGATACACAGCTTGTAATCTATTTATTCCAAAATGCATAAATTTACATTTCTTGACATTAAACTGACACCAATTAAGTTTTGCCCAAACTGATAGCCTATTTAAATCATCCTGCAAGCTCTCCACATCACCTTGATTAGCAAACAACTGAATATTTCCTTTCAGGTTATTTTCTATATCATTTATGTACAGATTAAATAGCAATGGTCCCAGCACTGAACCTTCTGGCACACACCACTAGACTCCTGTTTTTACTTTGATTCTGCCCCTCCATATACCACTTTTTGATATATGTCCAGCAGCCACCCACCCACCCTCTCATGCAATTAACCAGTGTCATACCTATCCCCATTTGTTCTAATTTGCATAACAGAGTTCCATGCGGTATTCTGTCAAATACTTTTGCAAAATCCAGCAAGATCATTGTGTAGCCATTTCCTTTATCCAACTCAGCTGTTACTCTATTATAAAAAGTTAGTAAATTACTAAGGCAAGACTGATCCTTCACAAAGCCATGTTGACCCTCATATTTTTATCTACCCATTCTTGCATTCTCTTTTTGATCAATTTTTCCAGTACTTTTACAACCATGCCTGAGTGGTTGTACTGATTGGTGTATAATTTATTACTGCAGTCTTAGAACCTCCCTTATACAAGGAAATTATTTTAGCCTCTTTACACTCCCTTGGAAGTCTACCAGAGCTGAGATTTAAATTAAAGAGCATAGCCAGAGGAATTATCAATTCCTTTGCACATTCTCGCAAAACCCTAGCTGATATCCCATCTAATCCCACAGCTGTGTTTACATTGAAATTCTGCAATATACTAAAAATCTTCAATTCATCCACCTCTGTTCCCACATTATGTCTGTCACATACATTAAAGCAGTAACCTTAGTAGGATGGCATACCCTTGCAAATTGGTCACTAAGTAACTCAACTATTTTATCTGCTTCTGTCTCCTCGTGACCTTCATCACTCATTAAAGTTAATCTTCCATAGTCATTCTTCCTCTTACTTGCCATGTAATGAAAGAACTCTTTGGGATTTCCTTTGGCCTGCTTGACTAGATGCTTCTGATATCTGATTTTGCTTTCCTTGCCATGCTGGTCACCTTTCTTGCCTGAGCCATGTACTTCATGAGTTAGCTGGTCACCTTTCTCTTTATATATCCTCCATGGCATCTTCTTCTGTAGCTTGTGCTTAATGACATTATTCATTCATCTAACTCCTATCCGATTAACTCTCCTTTCCCTAGGTATACAATTTAATACTGCTTCCTCTAGATGATCCTTAACTATCTCACATGCACTACTAATATCCTTACCCTATAGTGTTTTATGCCATGGCACAGATTTAGCGTTCTTCCTAAGCATGTCATAATCAACTGCCACGTAGTTCCACAAATACCCCTTCTTGATAGCCATTCCTCATGTTTTACAATCTCCCAAGTCAAGACTACATGGTTACTTTCTTCAATAGCCAAGCAATCTTATGGACTACCTTAGCAACATGTCCTCTAAACTTTAATTCTCTGCCTACCACCACCACCCCTAAATCTCTAGCTTCATGGAGGCAATGTTGTCACCTTGGTTATGGATAGCTCTTCTGATTCTATGACCTGGCTCAATACTCTCCCACCTCTAGTCCTCTCCACCACATGCTGCCTTAAGTAATTATCTCTCAGCAGGTGTATAAATTCTATTTCCTTCCTGCCATGTGATCTTTCTTCCTTCCAGTCTACATCTCCATAGTTGAAGTCCCCCATAATAATCACTCGACCTGTATTCATTGTACTAATTTGCCAATGCATGTCTTCCAGATCATCTGTGGAACTCCCTGGCCTATAGCAACAACCACCTGTATATCTTGTCTTACTGGTCTTAATCTCACATAAATTTGAAAAGAACTTTGGCTATTTTTTCTGATGTACCCTTAACATATGGAATGGGAATGGTTTTGATGTGATCCAGTGTGTTGGGTGTGGGGGGATGGGGAAGCATGTAATATTTCATCTATTTTATATGGGCTGTAGCCATCAGCTAAAAAGGTGTTGTAAAGGTCTACGAGCTCAGTTTCAAGGGCTGTGTCGTTTGAACAGACAGCCCTGGCTCAGTTAGTTAAGTGTTTTGAGGATGCCATACTGTTGGGAAGGATGGTGGTGTGATTGTTAACGTAAATAACTTTCAGTATGAGTGGGTTTTCTGTAGATGGAGAAGGATAATGAATCATTAGGAAGTTGTATCATCAATCATCGGTGTATCTAAAAAGGGGGAGACTATTTTTACTTTCTTTTTCTATGGTGAAGTTTATTTTAGGATGTTGGCTGTTAAGATGTATCAAAAATGTATCTAATATGTGCCTGTTGCAGTTACCACTGTGCTCTGATGATACTTGCTAGAAAAACCAAGAAAATATTAGTGAATTTAATAAATGTATTTTTTCCCATAGCCATAAAAATAGTATTTTTTCCCTCTTGGTGTCGTTTATACTGTTAAGCATTATGAATAATGAACAGCACCTAAGCCTTTCTTTACATAGACTGTAAGATCTATTGCAGAATATGAGTGGGTAGGCATATAGAAGAAAGTATTGAATCTATTATTCATAAGGGGATCATTATTGTCAAAGATTCATTCAATAATATGATCTCATCTATTCATGTTGGCGCTACCTAACAGATTGCTGTGCTCATTAAAGTCACTCATAAAAGTATGGTTCAGGCAATTCCAGGGTAACATTATCAAGATTGATTTAATTTAATTCAGCACCCAGTGGTAAATAAATTGAATACACTGTAATAAGAAATCCCATAGATGGGCAAATTGCTACTGCATCCAGAACAGTATTAAGCTTGCTCTGTTGGAAGGAAGTATGATAGCCCACTACTACTATGAGCAGGGCTATCTCCAGTTCTGTCCTTATGAATAACAACAAAATTCTTTAAGGTGGGATCCTCACTGGGTTTTAATTGTTGTTTTACCCACAACAGTTCCACTGTAAACATTTTCCTTTTGTTTTGGCTTTATATATTTGTCTGATTTCCAAGAGGTTGAAGACTTACCCTTATCAGGTTTATATTTATAATGATTTTGGCCATATTCTTTCATAATACAACAAATATATTATTTGTAACATCTCACCTGCATTTCTGTCTTATGAGAAAGTCAGCAAAATGATTTCACATGCAAAAAGTTTAAAAAATTAATTATTTTATTAAACAATTTTTTTTCACACCAATGTTAAAATTAAAGACAGTTAAAATAATATTTTGATTAAATCATAATCATTACTATTTTAAGTACTACACATTAGTATCATTAATAATAAACTTTATTGCCAAATATGGAGTTTGGCAAGTTTACAAACAACATAAAACTTCATAAACTATGAATATATGTTCACCTGGTCCAGCTTCAGAGCCATCTATAATGAATTCTGCCTCTTCACCAACTCTAGCTCCTGTCAATCCATGGCCACGAAGCACAACTCTGGTATGATCTAATGAAGTGCCCACTTCTTCTGCATAAGCCAAGTATGGAGATGATGGTAATTGGATATCCGCATAATATAAATAAATATAATATTCACCTAAAAATGTAACAATAAATCAAAAACTGTTGATTCGTTATCATATTCTTGAGCCAAAATATTAAAAATTTAATGCTTTACTCCCAATAGTTATTAAAAATATTTATACACACACAAAAGCAATTAAATAATGTTTTTTTAAGGAGATTGACTATCTGTGTTAGATCAATGCTAATGGCAAATACTTAAATAAATAAATAAAAATACTTAAATAAATAAGCAAATAAATAAATATAATATTCACCTAAAAATGTAACAATAAATCAAAAACTGTTGATTCGTTATCATATTCTTGAGCCAAAATATTCAAACTTTAATGCTTTACTCCCAATAGTTATTAAAAATATTTATACACACACAAAAGCAATTAAATAATGTTTTTTTAAGGAGATTGACTATCTGTGTTAGATCAATGCTAATGGCAAATACTATGCCATCCCTGCCTGCTTGATCTGTGGAAATGGAGAAAGGATTGTGGATGTTGAAATCCCCAAGAAGGATGACTTCACAATTAGGGTATTTTGACTATCAAAAATAGAATGACAGAGATAGACAGTCAAAGAGTGGTTATCAGAATTTTGAGAGTTTGTAGTACATATTAAATGATTGTGACAAGACAGTTTGGTAAAGAAATTGAGCCAAAGCAGATCAAAACTTTCTATAATTGTCAATTGTATAATTGTATGCATTTGAGTATGCGATGTGCATTAACATATATGTAGCAACCCTGTGTGGGTGAATTTTCTGTAAACTGAGAATGCTAAATGGCCTGGTAGTAGACAGACAGGTGATAAGGATCTCCAAGAATAATAAATGTAAGAAAGCTGAGAAACATTATGAGAGGTATGAGGAGCCTTTTCTCTCTCTCTCACACACACAAAGAAAGAATCTAGGATTCACAGAAGCACATCAAAATGCTAACCAGAAAACAGTTCAGTGATGAGATATGAAATATCCTAATTAGATAAAATTTTACACATTATTCATATATTCTTAGCAGCTGTTAAACCATGTATGAATAATTTCTATTCCTTCGACAAACTCACAGATAATAACGAATAGCAACGGTAGATATAAAAAAAAACAGATGGAGAAGAAAATTCAACAGTTTGACAATGAAAAATATGAATAACACAAAAATCCACCTTATGAAAGGGTAGTCAATCTTTTTATTAAGAGTACATGACAACCAGTTGTCATGTACTCTTAATAAAGTGGACCAAAGCACTCTCTTTCTCTCTCTCCAAAGGTTTACTTCACACTAGCCTCTAAAATATCCTCAGTGGGTATAATAGTCAAAGTGGGGGCTGGGCAGAGAGAAGAAGTCTGGGCAGATTATACAGAGATTCAGTACATGACATAAGAATTCAAATCATAGTGATACTACTCGTTTCTCATCTATGATCCAGTAACATTACTAAAGCATGGACTAAGCATTAAAGAACATATGCAACAATAAAGATATCATAGTGTTTAAATCCAACTCCACAGTAATTTTAGATATGAATATGGATAAATCCAAAATAGGAAGGACACCATCTACAGGATTTTTTATGTTGACCTAACAAGGACTACATACATCAAAACTAACAATCTTATTATTGTTAATCTGCCAGCCTGGTTGGCTGAGTGGTTAGTGTATCTACTCTCCAGTCAAAAGGCAGCGGGTTTGAATCGCACTGTGGGTATGGGTGTTTGTGATCGTCTGTGAAAATACTAGTGGTGGTGGGCAGTAGATGGCATTGGTGTAGATGATGGAGGTTGGAGACAGAGTTGTAGAGTAGGTGTCCTTCCTCAGTGAGTCTATGGACTCACTGTTGGAAGTGTCACGTAATAATAATACTAGTAATAATTATTAAAAACTTCTGCCACAAGCCTAAATTAAAGTCCAGTTAACTCTTAAACACCCAGTCAATTTTAGGCACTATGGAGCACCTAAGTATGCAAATTGGAAATGTCATAACCCATTCCTGGATATTGGAGATTCCAACAAAGTATCTCTTCATAATATCTATCCTGACTATCAGTCTCACAGAATTGAAAGATAGGCTACTTTGCAGGAAAACTAAGCCCAGAGAAAAACTAAAAACATTATGCTAGAACCCAGGTACTTTAACAGATATTCTGGATGGGATCTGTCTGTTTAAATGTACCAAAAAAATAAATTCTCGTTGTTTTGACATGAAATTTTCTCTCCGCACACCATCCAGTTTAAATGGCACTTTTTTTTTTCAATAACCACAGCAAAATATATTGAAAGAAAGAGTTATGACCTCTTTCTGTTTGTGGTGAGATTATTATTATTATTCAGGCCTCCAAGGAGTCAAAAGACTCATCGAGGGAGGTCCTTCCTAAGACATAAAGTCTGTCAAGACTCATCGAGGGGAGGTCCCCCCCCGAGAAACACAAAGTCTATCATACCACTCTTTAAACTCACTGACCATTCTCGCTCCCACCACTCCATCAGGCAATGCATTCCACGGCTCAACCATCCTCCACACAAAGAAACCACTCCTTACCCTCTTGCTCACAGTTTCCTTTCGTAACTTCCAGGGATGGCCTCTTGTCATCACTCCTTCCCGCTGTTCAACCAAGCGAAAGAACTCCCCAGTGTCAACCCTGTAACCACCTCTCAACAGTTTAAAAGTCTCAATCATATCACCTCTCCTTCTTCTATCCACCAAACTCTGCAATCCACATTCTCTCAGCTGATCTTCATAACTATCCTTGTACAGTCCTGAAACCATCTTTGTCATCCGTTCTTTGTATCCTTTCCACAGTTAATTTATCCCCTTCAAATCCTAGGGACCAAATCTGAGAACAATAGTCCAAGTGTGGTCTGATCAGAAACTTATACAACGGAATGATAACCCTCTTATCTCTGCAGGTCAGTGTCCTTCTCATAATAGCAGCAATCCTCTATGTTACCTTCACCACCTTTGCAATATGTCCCCTAAACTTCAGGTTTCTATCAATCATCAACCCCATTAATAAGGGATTCCTCAATCTCACCACAACTTGTTCAAAATTTATATCAACTCCTTTGACAGGCCTTGGATAGATACCACCTAAAAAAAAAAAAAAATAGGTGGATCAGATATGCTGATATTTTCTTCACATGGTCAAGATTCAAGGAACAGCATGCTGAATTTATCGCCATCTTCAACAGTATGTATCCTAATAATCAGTTTCACACTGAAATAGAAGACAACAGAATGCTTCCTTTTTATGATGACATTAATCTCCATCTCCAGACAGAACAAACTTATATGCTGTTTACAGAAAGAAATAACATCATCAGCACCCTGAAGGATGGAGTATATACTGCATCGAGAGATAAGGAGATAAACAAGGAGCTTGAACAGATAAAAGAATTAAAAGTTACAATAAGACAGCTACTACAGCTGCTATTAAGATCTTGAGATAGACACTCAGAAGCATCCAATAGTCAAGAATATCATAAATACACAATTGATGTCATGTTACTCTAAAAACATGCAAAACATGAAGAACAGTCGAGTTGTCTTCATTCTGCTAAACAAAATATCACCATTCTACAATCATTGAAGACATTTCATCTGCAATTAGAAAATTCAAGAGTTTACGTTATATTGTGCTTGTGATATTTATTATGCAGGGGATTTCTTTGGAGAAATCCAAATGGGTGAACATATTAGAAATGTACATATAAAGAAAGCAGATAAGTCTAGATTAGCCTTCCATACAACCATGGAGAGAGAGATGCATAATGCTATTGGGCAGTCAACCAAAATGACTTGCATCTCATAACAGCTACATCCAGACAACTAGATGCAATTATCATATGAGATGTAAGTTCAAAGAAGTGTCAGAAACTATTTGTTCAGCCATTGGAATCAAATTATTATACTGAACCACTAGTGATCTGCTCTTATAAAATAGTTTAAATTAGCAGAGATAAGATATCAAAGGCACTGATGCATCACTCAGATCAACTTAGCATCTTGTAAGTGTATTTTTATATTATTTATCATAAAGAAGCACTTGTGAATGATGGAACTAGCAAATATAAAGAAATTGATATTATATGTGAAATATACTGTGTCTCATGTGCAACATATGTTATTTGGATGCCATATTTTATTAACATATTTTGAGATCTAAACTTCTAATGAACATATCTGGCTTTTATTTCAAATAAAAGATATATCTTTATTACCTTACTCAATGGAACATGACCTAAACTCAAGAGTCTATTTAAAGTGGATTCCGGTTAATTGGTACACATTGGGACTAGAAAACTTTGTCCCAGTTAAGCAGTTTTCCCCAATTATACGAAATTTTATGGAAAAAGCTAAAATATCACAAAAAGTTCAAAATGTTTAAAAATAGACAAACTTTCAGTATACCTTTGTTAACCATGCTTTATTTAAAAAAAAAAACGGAATGTACACATGTGTGTCAGTAACCCTAAAGAGCTAAATTATGTAGATATCTATCAAATAAGCATATTTTCTTTAACAATTATTTTGGAGAAATTTATCGAGTATACCCTGAGATGTTCCCTTTCTAGACTACGGCTGAACAAAAGCAGCACAGGTATCTAATTCAGATAAAGGACTGCCTTCTTGCATAAATTAACCTCATAATTCAGCAATAAATTTCCTGGCTAGTCACTAGCTCATGTTCAAGTGTAGTGAGAATGTGCCTTCAAAGGTCTTTAGGTGTTTGTTGTAATTTGTTCAACAATTGCATCCTCACAATCTTCATTTTCATTCTAATATTGAAGGCTATTGTCAATGCATAAAAACTCCACCCATTGTGTCCAATGCACGATGTCCATTCTTTTCGCAGTATGTCTTGCTAGCCTAACAAACATGTGATTGTAGATTTTGACACACCAGTTATCTCTGCCAGCTGATGATGACTGGTGTTTAGACAGTTGGCTTTTTATTTTGTCAAGTAAGGCAATTGTATCTGCTAACATTCTTTCCTTGGCATCTTGACACAAGCCTAATTACAAAAAAAAAAATCGCTACACTGTTTTAATCAAAAGTATGCTACCTAGCAGTCACTGTAAGTAGAATTGTTATACTTTCAAAGTATGCATGTCCTCTTTATTCTATATTCCAACACGAGTGACAGCAACACTCTCTCTCTATGCAACTCACTGCATGTGTGCCATTTACAGGCACTGTCCCAATGAAGTGGCATGGTGACCCAAATAAGCGAAGCAACTTTGGCTTATATTCTCTATTTGTTTCCATTCTTCAACATTTGTCCCAAAAAAATAGCTTCCCCAAATAATTGATGCCCTAATTAACTGGAATCTACTGTATTTCTCATTTATTAGTTAATTTTTTTAGTTTTTTTTAACTACTTTTTTTTTGTATAAAAAACCATGCAACACAAAATTGTTTAAAAAGATCCCTTGTCTCTCTCTCTCTCTCTCACACACACACACACACACACACACACACACACACACACACACACACACACACACACACACACACACACACACACGTAACTGATAAATCTGTGAAATTCACAGGTGCCACTACCAAAATCGAATGGCAGCAAACAAAACTAGTGAGCACAAGCATGTGGCATACCCCTACAAATAGCAACCAATGTACATTCTATATGTAACTGATAAGGAATACACAGTGTGGTTAGCACTCAACATAATAAATTAATATACTTTGTATCAAATGGCTAAATAAGGTAGGAGTAAAATGGCTGAATAAAAAGATTAAGCAAGCAAGCAAGAAAGAAAAAGGTCGACAGATTGATATATTTCATTCTCAGTGAATCTATTAATTTTTTCTGCTGTAACTGTTGGTAGCATTTGTTATAACAGAACATTAAAAACAACAACCTTTTTGAATAAAAGAGCTTTAATTAAACTTAAAACTCTTAATTCATGTTTTAATCATCATCGTCATCATTATAGGATGATCATGGTCGAGGGGAGAAAAAAGTGTAAAGAGACTGGCTTCTTGAAGCCGTAATGAATGCATGCATAGTGGGGGCGGTTGGTGCATTTGGGGAGTGGTGTAATGGACTTTGTTTTTCCTAGGAGGGGCCTCCCTCGGTGTCTTGGTAGACGTGTTTCTTGGAGGGGATCTCCTGCGATGAGTCTTTTGACTCCATGGAGGTCTGAATAGTAATAATAATGCACGGAAGATGGTCAGTGTGGCCTGGGATGCATGGAAAGTAGTTGAGTCTTGGGAGCATATTGGGTAAAAGGTTATGAAGGTGAGCAGGTTTGGAGAAGTCACAGATGAGGGGTAGCATGAGTAGGACTAGTTATAGACCAAGAAATGAATTGTTATGCTTATTACCAAGATCGTCAGAATAAGGCAGATGAAATTGTTGAATTGATTGAGTTTATTTGCTCAAAATGGTTTGAATAAGTGAAACAAGGTTGGATGAAAATAATATCCCTAGAATGATTTCCCCTGTTTCCCACACATGAATGGGATACAAAGGAAAAACAGTGGCAGTATGGTTAGTGTACACTGGAAGTTGGTAGGATGAAATATTCAGTTAGATGTTACTATAGGCCAGGGAACATAGAGGGAGGAAAAATATATAGAGGCAATTTGGATTAGTGAGCAAGAGAAGGGTGATCATTACAGATGATTTTAATGATGGTACTGATTGGAATGAAGAAATAGCATTTGGGAATAAGGTGAACAAATTTCTGGATCTTGAGGGACAGCTACCTTAGCCAATATGTAACACATGGCACACAAAGGCTGAGAGTCTTAGATCTGATTGTACCATCAGAGGATGTGGTGAATTGTGGGTGTCTAGTCTATAGCTAGCAAGAGTGATCATAAAGTGATCATGAGTCTGTAGACAGTTATGTCTGAACTTCTATGGGAGAAGGATATATGTGGAACTACAAGGCTGGCAATTATGAAAAACTTGGAAGATAACCAGGAGATAGCAGTGCTATCTCCCAGTTGGGCACTTGCTACTTGGACACTGATCAAAAGCTATTTAACAGCAGCAATGTCACATTCCAAAGGTGAAAAGGCTAATTAAGGTAGGAGTAAAATGACTGAATAAAAAGATTAAGCAAGCAAGATGAAAAAAAAAAAAAAAAAAAGAAGTCTTTATGTAGGCTGCATAAGGAATACAAAGAGCAAGCCAAGAAGGTGATTTGGTTAAGGAAGTTGGTACAGAACATACAGCAAAACTGCAGTATATTCAAAAATTAGCCAATCAAGCCAAGAAAAATTCTAGTCAGTTCTTGCAGTATGTGGCAAGTAAAAGACAGAATGGTTATAGATGAATAATGTTAGTAGATGACAATGGTAGATTGGTGACTGCTGCAGAGAATACAATTGAGATACTCAATGAGCAATTTATCAGGATATTTAACTTTCATGAATCTAACACGAGCATCTTGAGTGTAGTGAGTATGGTGGGGAAATGATAGTGAGTGAGTACAAGGAATATGAAGAATTAGATAAACATGAAATTAATAAGGCAGTAAGGACTGAATGATAATATATCACTGCATATCTTGAAGGAATGCTCTAGAGTTTATGGTTCCCTTGGCAACCCTGTTTAACATGAGTCTTGCAACAGCCCAACAAGTGTGAAAAGAGGGTAAAATTGATATATTTCACAAATTATAGGCCAATTTGAGTTTCTGCGGTTGTAGTTAAGGTGTTGGAGAGGTTGACGAGGTCAAGGATTCAGAAATTAGTTGATTATTATCAACTAATTTCTGATTTAGTTGTTAATTCTCTGTGATGGTCCCTTTCAACAAGCCCATGCTGATCAGTATGGATCCGTTAAAGAGTGGTCATGTTTTAGAAATTTGCTTATGTACTACAAGAACATGACTAATTCAATGGATAAAGCAAATGCATGTACAGTGGTATACTCAGATTTTTCAAAGGACTTTGATAGATGGCCATATGACAAGCTGATAACTGGAACAGATAGGTAGGACTGGCTACTAGACTAGTTTAGTTGAACTGGTATCAAAAGCGTGTGTATGGGAAGTGGTATTCCAAAATACAGAGGTTACTAGTGGTGCACTACAATGGTTTGCAACTGAGAGAGGCTTAACTGTAGATATGCAGTTGTTTGCAGATGATGCAAAGTTGAGAACTAGGAACAGAGCAGATGCTGTAGCCTTAGAGTGGGATCTCTAGCAGCCTGATTGGCTGAGTGTGAAAATACTGGTTGTTGGCAGTAGATGGTGCTGGTGTAGATGATGAAGGTAGTTATAGTTAATGCAGTGGTGGAGACGGATAGCAGTAGAGCAGATGCTCCCCCTTGATGAGTCTCTGGACTCCCTGAAGGTGTTATGTAATAATAATAATAATAATAACAATAATCTGAATAGATTGTATGGGTGGACAAAGGAGTAGGGTTACCAGTTTAACATTGCAAACTGCAAGGCCTTGAAATCCAATAAGCAAGGTTAGATGCAGAGTATGTAGTGAATGGAAAATTTTTGAAGGAAGTAGAACAGACTGGTAAAAGACTTGAAATTTAGGGGGTTACATTGCTAAAAATTGTGACAGTATCACAATGGATTATGAAAATGATGAGGAGGACCTCAAGGGGGGGGGGGGGAATGAGAATATCTTAGAGATTCAAGAGAAGGTTCACCAAGTCAGTATTGGGTCTCTGGAATATGAGATATGAAGAAAGAAAGGAGTTTAGTTTGCAGAGCCTTTGGAATAGAAGAAAGACAAGGATATGATTGTACATATATGTTGAGGAGGGGGTAGTTATCAGATTAATGCAGAGAAGATTTTTCAGAGCGAGAGGAGGGAAGAACAAGGGCCATATCTGGAAGCTATATAAGGAGGATGTGAGCAAGGGAAGTAGGAAGCAGGTTCTTTACACAGAGAGAGGTTGGCAAATGAAATGCATAGCGTGAGAGCATGGTGAGTGGAGAAACTGTGAATGAGATTAAGACACAGTGTGATGATCTTTTTGTGTGAGATTATAGCCCTCCTGCAATGAGATTTTTGACTTTATGGAGGTCTGATGATTATAATAATAATACTACAAATATATACCAAACAACTAGGACAATGCTATCAAAAAGCAGGATAATAAAGAAAATTACAGGCCTATCAGCTTTGTCAAAAGTAGATAAAAATATTCTATACCAATGATAACAAAAAATCATCACATTATTATATGAAGTTGAGCCTAATGAACAAGCTGGATTCAGATAAGGAACAGGATCAACCATATGCAAACACCAAATTAATTAAAAGAAAAAGCAGAGATTACAACATCCATTGTAGTTAGGTTTTATAGGCTATTAAAAAAACAAAAAAAAAACTATGATTCAGTTGAAAAACAAGCAATACTAATAGTAGTGAAGAGATATAGCATAAGATAAGATAAGATAAAGAAAAAAAATGTACAGAAAATGAATTACTAGTGTCCTGTATCCTCATCTATGAACAAAGCAGTCCATTTAAAGTAGACAAAGGGGTGCAGAAAAGAGATACTAACATATTTCACTAAATTATTTATTCAATGCAGTATTAGGTTATATCCTAAGTGAACTAGACTGGAGCGATTAAAAATTATTTTATTTATTACGCATTCGGCAGATGCAGCACAAATAAATAGAATAAAAATGAGAGAGAGTTATGGGAATGATAGAAGAGGAGAGAATAAAAACAGTAGAAGAGAGGGAATGAGAGTGAATTATGGGAATGATAGAAGAGGAGAGAGGGAATGAGAAGAATGCAAGGGAGTGCTGGAACCAGGAATAGAGAGATGCCAAGATGGTAGGTAAGTACAGGAATATGAAGAGAAAGTGTTAGAGGAGAGAGAGAGAGATTGAGGGATGCAGGTGAGCAATCAAGGAACAGAGTAGTAAGAGGTGTGATGTATGGAGAATCAATGAGCCATGGCATACAAGATAGGATGCCAGAGGAGTGTTTGCCTAGAGGAAAGATAGAAAGTGTGGCTATGGCAGTTAAGCATGATGAAAGGGTGGATGAGATGATTATGATGGTGAGCACGAATGATTTGAGAGGTAGTGTAAATTGGGTGACGAGGGATCTGAGATTCATGCTTGAGGTTGTACAGAAGAAAACTCAGAGAGGGAAGATAGTGTGTATGTTGCCCAGATATGATAATGACGAGCTGAGTAGAAGAGCATTAATAATGAATAGTCAGAATGTGTCAGAAGAGGAGCTTGGAATACGTGGATGCTTGGAGGGCATTTGAGGACAGAAAGGAACTCTATGTGTGTGTCAACACAGGGAAACTACAATTCCCATGGTGGATGGCAGCCTCTTGTGAGAATAGGTGCTTGGAAGAAGGGAAGAATATATCGGGTAAATGCTGAGTCCAGTGGAGTCAGGAAGGGATAAGGATAGATATAGAAACAGTGATATTTTTATGCTTTATACTAATGCCAGAAATATCCGAAATAAAGGAAATGAATTGGTGGTGCTGATCGTGTCAGCCTGGTCAAAGATTATTTTGATCTCTGAGACATGGTTGACGGAAAATGATATAATAACAGGAATAGAAGTAACAGAGAACAGCATTTTTCGGCAAAATAGGAAGGAGAAATGCGGTTGGTGGAGTACTGCTTATGATAAGTGATGACTTATGTCCTCCAAGAGTGGAGGCTTTGGAAGGCAGTGACACTAATGGTTTTGAAAGCACAGTGTAATGTGAGAAGTAGAGATGGGCAAGACAGGATATTTAGTGGGGTGCTGCTACAAGCCAAGGAGCATAGAGGGTGAGGAGCTGGAGATGTTTAGACAGTTGAGCTTCACAAGTGCAAGAAGAATGATCATTATGGGAGATTTTAACTATGGCAGTATAAATTGGGAAGAGGAAAATGCATGTAGTAATAAGGGGATGGAATTTTGAGAATTGTTGAGGGACAAATGTCTTAGGCAACATGTGACAGAAGGAACACAAAGTTCAAGAGTTTTGAATTTGGTCACGGCATCAAAAGAGCTGATTATAACTGAGATGACATCTCTACCCCCAGTTGGAGAGAGTGACCATGTGGTTTTGACTTGGAGGATGAACAGACATGCAGGAGTATCAAAGAGAAGGGAATATATGTGGAATTATAAGACAGATAATTATAATAGTCTTACATATCAACTTGGGACAGTTCCATAGAGGGAGGAATCGGAATGGGCAAGATATCATTAGTGCTCTTGGGAAATTGTGAAGGAATATTTGTTAGCAGCAATGGTAAGCTGTATTCCACAAGTGAAAAAGAGGACACAATTTGGTGTAAAGTGGATGAGAAACAATATCAAACAGGAACTGCAGACGAAAAAGAGTTTATGGAAGAGATATGAGGGGCAGAGAGCAGTTGAATGAAGAATATAAGACTTAGACCAGGAGAGTGACTAGTATGGTAAGGAAGGCAAAACTGGAATATGAGAAGAGATTGGCCCCAAGATCCAAAGAAAATCCTAGGGAATTTTTTAGCTATGTGGCCAGTAGGAGGAGAAATGATTGTGGAAGAATGATGTGGGATAAAAATGGGAATAGAGTGACTCCTCCAGAGGACATGGTGGAATTGTTCAATGAACACTTTATTGGAGTATCTAGTATTAAAACCTACTTGGAGAAGTAAGTTTTAACACTAGAAGGATTAGAGGAGAGTGTGTTTCAAATAGTGAGTACTTTGGATGTCAATAAAGCTGTGGAACTGGATGGAATTTCACCATGGATTTTTATAGAATATGCTAAAGAATTAACAGTTCCGTTGACCTGGCTTTTCAATGAACATCCTCTATAGGAAAGGTACCCAGGGAATGGAAGGAAGGTAAGATAGTGCCATTGCATAAGGAAGGTAGCAGACTGGAATTGTCAAATTATAGACCAGTTTGTGGTTCATATATAGTTGTTAAGATCTTGGAGAAATTAGTGAGGGACCATATACAGCACTGGACAAATGAAGATAATGTCATCTGTGAGAGTTAACATGGATTTGTTAAGGGGACGCTCTTGCTTCAGTAACATGATTGCCTTTTATAATAATGTGACAAGAGTGGTTGACGAGGAAAAAGCATATTCTGCCATTTTTTTTTTATTTTACAGAAGCATTTGACAGGATGCCACGTGATAAGCTGATATTTAAGTTGCAGCACATGGGTGTAGATGGCAGGTTAGTTAACTGGATTCAGGATTGGCTATCTGATAGGTATCAGAGAGTTGTGTATGGTGGAGCAATATCAAGGAGGCAGAAGGTTACAAGTGGGGACCCACAGGGCTCAGTACTGGGATCTATATTGTTTAAGCTTTATATCAATGAGATTGTCAGTGGATTGCAAGGGGATATTCAGTTATTTGCAGATGATGTAAAGCTGGGAAGGGTTATTAGTAATAGTGCAGATATAGCAGCCTTGCAAGAGAATTTGAATAAACTGGACAGATGGCCAAGTGAATGGGGGCATCGGTTTAATACATCAAAATGTAAAGTCTTGAGTTTGGGAACCATCGATGAGAGGATGCATACTCAATTGGAGGAGCTATACTGGAGGAAGTAGGGAAGACAAGAGATCTGGGGGTAATGATTAATAGAAACCTGAAATTCAAGGAAGATATTGCAAAGGTGAAGGTAATCCAGAGGATTATTGCAATACTGAGAAGGACGCTGACCTACAAAGATAAAAGAATTGTCATTCCACTGTATAAAGCCCTGATCAGACCACACTTGAACTATTGTTCTCAAATTTGGTCACCGGGATTTAAAGGGGATAAATTAACTGTGGAAAGGGTACAGAGGCGGATAACAAAGATGGTTTCAGGACTATACAATTGTAAATGGGGGGGGGAGTATTTATTTATTTTTCTAACTATAGCTTTATTTATTATATATAGATATATAGTCTACTCTCTTCTGTTTTTTGTTACTTAATATCTTTATTGGCTTATCCTATTTCATCTTAGATGTCTTCGTTTATCTTATCACTATTATATCTTTGTGTCCACTCTATATATATATTTTAATGCAATAACTATTGTGTATTTCTAACTATACTTTCTTATCACTCTTTGGTATCTCTTCAAGCTATACTACCTTCCGATACTAAGATAATTCTATAGGCAAAATGCACCATTGACAAACAGTTACTCTCTGACTGTTACACATATAAATTTCCATTAATTATTAAACATCTAATTTTCACACATTAACTCTGCTCAATTTCATCAGCCTCAACTTAACAGTCCACTAATAAAGTTCTCCTATAATTCAAGAAAATTGAACAAACGTATCAACTCACTTTATGGCTGCTACCCACTGTGTATTTGGCTTCGAACTGGAGTCCTGATCCTTTTCTCTCGCGTCAGGTTTTCTCCCCTGCTTATGGTGGCATTAGACTTGTTGATGACTTTCTGAGACTGTGTCCTCCCAGCGCACAGGTGAAGATTCTCGGCTTGAGGAGCATTTGCATATGCGTTGAACGTAGTGGAGCAATTCTTTCCCGCTCGAAAATTCCTTCTCCTCGGACAATAGCTCCCGTGAAGAGTTGTCATCAGGTCTATGCGTTGCCTGGCAGATTGGCTCCTATCATCTTTTCTTTCAGGCCTCTGGCATAACTTCTCCTGAAGTCGCGTCCTCGATGGCTTACATTTGACGGACAACTGCTGGCGACTTCTCAATAACGACCTCTGGACAACCGATGAGGAACTCCTGGAACCGATACTAGATCTTCCGGCCAACACCTTTTATTCGCCTTCTTTCATATCCCTGCACAAAGATATGGGACCCCAAACATTTAGGTGCGGTCCCTTGTTCTTCCACTTCCTTGTTCTTCCCTTTCTTTGTTCTTCTCGTGTACTCCTTTGATCCTATTTGTTCTGGTAGTGGACATTCGTCTGAAGTTTGTTGGTCCGTTTAACACTGACCTTGAGTATTTATAGGTGGACTTCACAAACAAATTTTATGTCTTTATAAGGAGCTAGCATATATGGTTTTCTGGTGTCAAGGTATTGCCTTAGTTTAATACATTCTAGAATTTTCCCTTTTTGGGCAGTGAGCATAGACAATTTCCATAGGTATTATTTACATTAACAAACTACTTTAACTATACATAGACATACAGGTTACAATCTTACTGGGCTTGATTTCTGTAAAAATTGATGTAAGGCTTTCTGACATTATTAAGCTACATCAAATTTTTACACAATGTTGGTTATGAGGATCGGCTGAGAGAATGTGGATTGCAGATTTGGTAGATAGAAGGAGAGGTGATATGACTGAGACTTTTAAACTGTTGAGAGGTAGTTGCAAGGTTGACACTGGGGAATTCTTTTACTTGGTGGAACAGCGGGAAGGAGCGATGAAAAGAGACCATGCCTGGAAGTTATGAAAGGAAGCTGTGAGTAAGAGGGTGAGGAGTGGTTTCTTTGCATATAGGGTGGTTGAGCCATGGAATGCATTGTCTGATAGAGTGGTGAGAGTACGAATGGTAAATGAGTTCGAGGAGTGGTATGATAGATTTTGTATTTTCTAGAAGAACCTCCTACGATGAGTCTTTTGACACCATGGAGGACTCAATCATAATAATAATAATAATAAAACAAAAAACTATAAAAAAAGTGGTAAAGTGATTAATATCGACAGAAGAAAAAACCAAATCATCAATTACAATATGCCGATAACCTCATAGTGATAGCAAACAACAAAAGAGAACTAGAAGAAATGATGAATGAACTATTGCCTCCGTAACACAATTGAAAGAACGACAGTACATTGTGCCCTTCAATTGGAATAGGCCTAAGTTCGATTCTCGTCGTGACGGGAGGAATCTTTATGTGGACTTTTTCAATCGAAGGTGAGTTAGCTGATCTCATACGGAGGTAGCAGGGTTTTTCTCCCGGAAACTCGGGTTTTTCATCCCACATACAGACAAATTGGCCCTTCAGAACACACGCAATTTTACAGACAAAAAACACTAGTTGTGGTGGTCGGTAGATGGCGTTGATGGAGATGATTGGTAGTAAAGGTTCGGTGTAGTGGTGGAGACAGCTGTATAGTGGGTGTCCTCCCGTGCTGAGTCTTCAGACTCCTTGGAGGTGTCACGAATAATAATAATAACTAAATACAGTATCAATTAATTAAAGTATGGGTATACATAAGAGGGGGGATCTGGAATGATAAACACCTAGAACAAAAATGATATTAAAGCAAGTGACATAATCACAAGAAAGAGCATATCTTAAAACTGTTTAACTCCCATGTTTCATCAAATTGTAATAGCAGCCTGTGTAGCTCAGTGGATGTGGCGTTTACACACCACCGCGCTTGGCCGCACGAAGGAAGTCTTGGTTTCGAGTCTAGTCGACGACTAGAGGAAATTTTTCTAAGCCTTTTTTCGACCGGTTCCCGAGTTAGTCGATCTCTGGCACGGGCAAGCAGGTTTTTCCTCCCGGAAACTCGGGTTTTTCGTCCTGTAAACTCAAGAAAATCGACCGTAGAACCCACATTATTTCAGACATTAAATATATTGTGTTAAGGTTAGGGACCACGAGATGGCGGCACATTTGAGCCGTCTCTCTTCACTGCGTACCGCTTAATTAGTGATAGCCTTGGGCCATCTGTCTCTGATTGGGTACCAGTGGAGATTGAACTGCCCACTCAGTCTCCAAAAGTTAGATAGGGCTAAGTGGCCTCGCCTACTCCCGTATATACGGGAATAAAAAGGCGTTAGCTGATTTTTTTTTTTTTTTTTTTTTTTATAATAAAAAGAGCAATATACATAATATGTATATCTTGAAATAAGACCTGAAAACAGACCCAAATGTTTTCAACCAGTGTGCCATCCTGGATATAGGAGAAGAGATTTCAAAATTAAAATAGAAATGCACAAGGCATTTTTTCTATGGATAAAAAATTGATCAGTGGTGGATAAAGAATCACTGAATGGTGATCAACCAAAGGAAGATGCCATAAATTCCTCTTCTTTATTCCTATTCCTTCTGGCATTGAACAACCAGAGAGAAGATAACCTAGTGGAGATAGGTGGAGAATGCCGTCATTGGGAATCCTTCACCAGAGAGAAATGAGGGAAACCTATAACCAAACAAAAAGGTTATATATATTCTTTTTCAGGAATAAAGATTGCATGGTTACATACATCTTAGAATTTAAAGTCTTTTGTTTATAGGTTATCAATAATGTGATAACTTTTGTGATTAAGAACCAGCAAATATCAGCAAGCATACTGAAATTCCATTTATTTGAGTATAGTATTATGTCATATAAAAAATATACGTTGAATCATTTACCATATTTTGACAATGACAGCACCCAAGTCTGGAGGCGAGAAATCCAAATAATTCAGAAGGCTGATTTTTAATGACACGTTGCATCTTACTGCTTTTCTGTGATGATTTTTTTTTCTTTTGCTTTGCATCATTTCTATTTCCATTGTTTCTGAACTTGACAGGGAACTTGTGAAATCTGTCAAGTTCAGAAAAAGGAAAGGATTCATTGTGATGACCTTAACCCTAGGAGGCAAGACCATTTGGGATTGCCCACCTTGCCAAAGTAGGGATGAATGCAATACATACCACATGACCCCTTTCCAGATGTAAGCAGGTTGCACTATATGGCAAACAAAGCAGCAGGACATTGCAGAGGATTCCAATGATGGTAATGACCTGAAAAGTAGAATGAAAAAACTACAGAAAAAGAATCAGCATCCTAGATAGATTCTTTGATCACAAGCAGGTGCTCCTACATGGAGGGAATTACTTGAAAGATTACTCGAAAAGCATAAATGAAAAAAGGGAAGTAGCTTCCAAGACCATAGCTGTGCAAATCTTAAAAAAATACAAAACAACCTACAAGTTTTCATATCCCCCCCCATTAAAAAAAGATGTTTCAAACAATATCTCAAAAAAAAAAAAATAAAAAATAATAATAATAATAATCTTGCACAAACAACTGGCCAGAACCTTCAATAAACAGATGGTAGGAAATTTTAGATTATTGCCTATCTTTGAGAAGCCTATATTAATAATGAGTATTCTGCCAGGAACTTAGAAACAGATCTTTAGGAAAGATCATTAAAAGCAGTCACTCAGTTAGTGGAAGACATTTTTTTCCATCTCATAATGGATATCATCAGTGCAAGGGAGAGAATGCAGGTGTTATTTCTTCCTGGTCTGTTGTACTACTCCAAACCATTTAAGGAGAAGATAGTAATGTTTTTCTCTTGAGGTTTAATTTTAATTATGTGAACATAAAGAACTATGTTCCCATAATCATTGCTCTTCTTGTATTCATTAAGCTAAGTTATCATAATTCACAGTAATACTTACTTAGATCTATAGCAACATCTATGTATTTTGTCTTGCTGGCTTTCATTTCATGCAAAACAATAATAAATAAACAGCATTGAATTAATTGTTTATAAAGCTCATATTACTACTGCTGTCATCTCATATCTCTACCCTGTTTGTACCTGATTCATCTGCTTATTATTCACAGTATCCAGTTCTCTGCTGTATCTTTCATCTTCCCTAAAAATACCATAGCCACACATTCTATTCCAATAGAATATTTGTCTCCATTAACAGGTCACTAATGCAATAATTTTCAGTCAATTTGCACATATCAATGCGATGTATTCTCCTTTTATGTTCCTATTCCTTCTGGCATTAGTAAACATGTGTGACAACTGATTACCATGCTTGTAAATACTTATAATTGACCTGATCAAATAAGCAACCTTATTTGATCAGAAATTAAAGATAGTTATAAAAAAAAAAAAGCAACAAAACTTTCAATAAATAATTTGTTCTTATTTCACTTTACCCATACCTTGTAGGGAGAAAAAAAGTACAATATGAACAACAGTTGTTCCTTACATAAAAGAAGTATTTGAAAAACTAAGCAGAATATAATTTTAAATTACTTCCAATCCCTCTCATAAATTAAAAAGTTTATTTAGCTTTTCTACTGATCCAGTCTGTCTGGGAAGGGAAGGGAGAGAACTTACTTATCCTCTTTGTGCCTCATCATGGCACATAAAGCCAAGATCCATTACTTTCAGATACCTCTGTCCTGAGCCACCAGTTTTGTTATTTCACAAGTTTGTTATTTCATTTTTAGATATAGGTTCTTTAAATTTATGCTTATAGGAGGTTCTTCCATTACTGAACTTCTAATTATGTCAATTATATTTTGATGATTGATTCTAAATGTAGAAAACAATTATATTGTTTTCTACATTTAGAATCTCATCAAAGCATTCTTTCCATCTTCTAACAATCTTTTCCTCTTCAGTTAGCAGCAAATTCATCTTTATCTGTTATAACATTTACTTGTTTCTTACTAAGAAGCAAGTAAATGCTAACAAAGGAAAAATTAGAGTACACGAGGAGCTGAGCAAGCCAAGGGTAATCTGAAAGAGTTCTTTCAGTATGTGGCAAGTATAAAAGGAAGAATGACTATGACAAAATAATTCTGATGAATGCTAATGGTAAGGAGATGAAGCAGATGTAATAGTTGAATCACTAAATGATCACTTTGCAAAGTTGCATCATCCAGGTGGAAATATTGAAGTAATAAATGTGACAAGACTGCTAGGACAACAAATGAATGAAGATATATATATATATATTGTAAAATGAGTTGAATGACTTAAACTGAGGTAATGTAGGTAAAAAAAGGAGGTTTAATAGTAAAACACGACTAGTTTCGGCTTATAACAGCCTTCATCAGGTGACATTATAAAAGAAAAGAAAAAACACTAACCACTGAAGTTTAAAAAATGTCATATATATGACATTACAGAACTTTGATGTGAATACAGCATGAGTATTAGATGAAATATCAGTTCATATAATGGTAGTGCCTTCGATCATATTGAGTCTCAGCTCTGATATGTTTCCAAGAATGTGGAAAAATAGGAAAATAGTTTCTGCTGCATAAAGGAGGCTCCACGAAAGCAGTCACAAATTATCAACTTATCAGCATCTCAGAAGTGGATAGTCAAATAATGAGAAGTTAGTTAAAGGTGAAACTCAGAAATGGGTGGATAAGAGTATGATACACTATGGGGAACAGCATGGTTTTGGATGGGTAGATCACATCTCAGTAATTTACTCACTTTTCATAATAAAGTAACAGCTCACTTGGATAGAGAAATGGCTATACAATGTTACTGTTGAACTTTGCTGCAAAAGCATCTGACAGAATACTACATGGAACTCGGTATAAACTGGGGCAAATGGATTTGGATATGAAGCTGGTGACATGGATAAGAGGGTTACTGGACACTTTTTGGATAAGAACAATTGGATACTTTCTTTTAAAATTGCATTTCACTTATTATTATTATATGGGCACCCCCATGGAGTCCATAAACTCATCAGCGGAGGTCCACTAGCATTTTAACTAATCCATCGTTTAAACAATACCTGTCATATTTTATTTTGAATTTTCACTGACAAAACATCACTACTGACTCTGGTCTTTTCCACTCTTCAAGCAAAAAATCTAGTCCACATGCCTTTCATAACTACATTCTCACTAAATTTCCAGAGACGACCCTTACTGGTCAGGTACTGAAATATTTCCTCTGTATCAATTCTGTAAAAACCCTTTATGTAACTTGTTTAAGTTTAAGTTAAGGGATATTACATCCCATATTGTTTCTTAGCCGAATAAGAAACTCAAAAGAGTTTCATGCAAAATATAAAAATTATCTAAAGTTCGGTGATTCCAAGCGTAAGCAAATACCTGGATAGCAGCAACTGACCCTTAAGGTAGTGCAAGCTGAGGCAACTCATAGCAAAGGTGGAGCAAGCTCCGATCACTATTCTTGATATTTACCCATAATGTGAACTTAGCTCCTAGGAGCTGTATTACTGTTCAACATTATGAGAGAAGGTCACTACCCAGACAGGTTTCAACCTTTATTGAGGTCTCATCAGTGAGTCGCCAGACTTTGGAATCGCCGAACTTTATATAATTTTTATATTCGGCATGAAACTCTTTTGAGTTTCTTATTTGGCTAAGAAACAATATGGGATGTAATATCCCTTAACTTAAACAAGTTATATGTCGCCGAATTGAAGCCTTTGGCTCTTCATATATTTAAACCCTTTATGTAATCCTCTTAAGACATTACATAAAAGGTCATAAAGAATTGATACAGAAGAAATATTTCAGTACAAGACTAGTATGCGGAGAACTATAGATCCTTCTTGGAAATTCAGTGAGAGTATTTAATAAGGACATGATGACTACAATTTTTGCTTGGAAAGTGGTAAAACGAGTGGTAAAGACCAGCGTCAGTAGCAATGCTTCATCAGTAAAATTCAAAACAAAATATGACAGATATTGTGCAAAAGGATGGGGTTGGTGAAATGTTAGCGGACCTTTGGTGATGAGTCTATGGAAACTATGAAAGTGCCCACATAACAATAATAATAAAGTGAAATGCAATTTTAAAAGAAAGTATCAAATTATTTTGAAAAGTAACAATGATTACATTACTGTGTATATTTTACATAATTTTGACTGTATTTTCGATGACTGTAACAGATATAAGAATGGACGCTGTATACATCAGTTTAACATTGGCATTCACTACCGATATATGAAATTATTATAAGTTCATTGAAGTGAATGATAATAAGAACACGTGCAACCTTTTTCATTCCTTGTTCATCCCTTCCCAATCGCCTTATCAAAGCAACATTTTATTAAATTCATAAAACACCTTTAGTTGCAGAAAATATAAGTGGTCACAAGGACTCAGCTCATAATCCTAGGATATACAGTGCAGCCTAAACTTTGCTAGAATGTAGAATTAGAGATGGGAGAGAGCACTACTAATTGTAATGATGGCCTTTGCTTTCTTTTATTTTTGTAGATTATGTAGGTTGATATAATCATAAAATTGATATTTTGTTAAGACTTTGATATACAGTAAGTTCTCGACCTTACAGGTATTTGAATTATGTGGATTTGCAGATGTATGGTTGCAGTAGTTTGACTTATGACTACCAACACAATCTATCAAGCACTCCTTTGGAAGCATTTTGGCTTTATCCTTTAGCCATCTAATAGATAACTAAAGGAGAGAGCCAAAATGTTCAGTTTATGATATGCTAAACTGTTAAAATGAGGGATATTATGCATCCAGCAATATTTTATAGTCAAATACAGAAAGAAACTTTAAAATAATTTCAAAAATTTACCATAGAGCTCATGAAAATATAAGATTCATCACTGAAGTTGCACTTCTTAAAGATACGAGCTCTGCCTAGGGGTCCCTATATTCACTTTTTATTGTGAACAAATATGTCGGCTCCTAGGCAGAGCTTGTGTCTTTTTAAGAAGTGCAAACCAAAGCAACTAATGCTGAAGATTATATTCTCATAAGCTCTCTAGTAAATTTTCAAATCTGTTTAAAGTTTTTTTTCCCTACAGTTGGCTATAAAATATGGCTTTCCTAGTAAACATGTCAATGTCATCACATTTTGTTTGTGTCTGCCTTGAGCACAAGCTATGTCTTATTAGTGGCAACTCCAAGGAGTCATTAGACTCATCAAGGGAGGCCCTAAACATCATGTCAAGAACAACTATTCAACATCCACATAGAATCTATCATACTTTGCTTTGAACTCATTCACAGGCATGGCACCCACAACAGACTCTGGCAACTCATTCCACTCATTCACCACTCTCCAAGAAAAAACCTAGTTTTAACATCCTTACCCAGTTTCCATGGATGGCCCCTAGTCCTCCCACCACCAATCCTGTTCTGAAAAATATTCTCTGAATTAATCTTATAGAAACCCTTCAGTAATTTGAATGTCTCAATCATATCACCACTTTTCTGCCTATCAACCAATTTCTGCAACCCACAAATCTTCCACCTGTTCTCATAAGGTTCATTCCATAGACCTGCTATCATCTTGGTCACTCACCTCTGGATCCTCTCCACCTCCTCCCCATCAAGAAGAAACCATGGCGCTCATATATGGGCACAGTAGTCAAGATGGGATCTTATCAAGGTACAGAGGAACAATAACTTGCTTGTCTCTGTACGTCAAAGTATTCTTCAGTAACCAAGTGATTTGATGAGCTGATTTAGCCACTTTTGTAATGTGCCCTAAACTTCAACTTCCTATCCATCAACACACCCAAATCCCTGGCGTCGTCAATCTCCTGGAGTACAGTTCCACCAATGTGGTATACTGCTGCTAATCCTTTCACCCTAAAATGCATAACCTTACACTTTGCCACATTAAATTGACATCCATTCTCCTTAGCTCAATCCTCCAATCTATCCAAATCATCCTGTGAAATTTTGACATGTGCATTCACTATTGCTCTACCCAACTTTGCATCATTAGTAAACAAATGAACAGTTCCTCTCAGATCCTTTCCTATATCGTTAATGAACGAATTAAATAGTAGTGGTCCAAGAACAGAACCCTGCAGTACACCACTAGTCACAGGTCGTTCTTTTGGACTCTACCCCTGAATAAACTACTCTCTGATATCTCTCTATCAACCACTCTCCTATCCATCTCACCAACCCTACATCCATCCCCATGTGCTGCAGTTTACTGATTAGAATTCTGTGGTATCCTGTCAAAAGGCCTTAGCAAAGTCCAGCAGTATCACTGTAAATCCATTACTCTTATCCAGTTCAGCTATCACTGTATATTATAAAACGTGAGCAAGTTACTGAGGCATGATCTACCCTTCACAAAACCATGCTGTCCTCCATACAGTATCCCATTTTCATCTATCCATTCCTGTATTTTTCTCTTGACTACTTTCTCCAAAACCTTGACAATGACTCCTGATACGCTGATCGGTCGGTAATTTGCAACAGCAGTCTTGGAACCTCCTTTATGCAGTGGAACTATTTTCCCCTCTTTCCACCCCCTTGGGACTAACCCAGTCCCAAGAAACAAAATGGTCAAGGGAACTAACAATTCTTTAGCCGCTTCACGTAAGACTCGTGCTGGTATACCATTAAATCCCACAGATGCATTCACATTAAGGTTTTGTAATATACTATTCACCTCCATTTCATTCACCTCAATTCCCGTATAAGCTATTGGTTCCTGCAATATCACCACCTGGATGATATACTTTTGCAATGTGCTCGTTCAGTAATTCCACTATATCAACTGATTCCGTTACCTCCCTACCATCGGCATTCCTTAAAATCATTCTGCCGTATACATATTTTTCTTTTACTTGCAGCATATCGAAAAAACCATCTGGGATTCTCTTTAGCTTACGTGGCTAATTTCCTTTCATAATCCGGTTTTGTTTTTCTTACCACACTCGTTACCCTTCTGGCCTGTGCTTTATACTGTTCATGGGCCTGCAGGTCACTTTTCTCCTTAAATTCCCTCCACAATTGTTTCTTTTTTTTGCAGCTCAAGCTTAATGGTGTCATTCATCCATTTAATCCTTACCTGATTTACTATCTGGACTCTAGGTATACAGTCAGCCATTACTTACCTCCTTCAAACACTCCTTTACCGCTTCCCATGCACTATCAACCTCCAGCCCTTGCAGTTTTACATGCCATGGCACTGAACCAAGCAATCTCCTAAGCTTGTCATACTTACCAGCCTGGTAATTCCACATGTACCCTTTCTTAATTGAAAATTCCACACATTTAGCCACTTCCTAGGTCAAGACCTTATGATCACTCTCACCAATTGGTGGCAACGTGGTCATATTCATTACAGTCAAATTCTCAAATGCAATTGCTAGGTCAAGCACTCTCGAACCCCTAGTATATTCCATAACATGCTGTCTCGGGTAGTTATCCCTTAATAACTGCATAAAATCAAATTCCTTCATCCCATGTGTCCTCTCTTCCTTCCACTCATTGTGTCTATTATCTATTCCATCACCTGGTCTATAGCAACGCCCAACTGTATATTTTGTTCCACTAGTCTCAATCTCACACCAAATAGCCTCCAATATGCTCTCTGCACTATCCTGCAGTTCAACTTCAATTCTTATTGGCTGCAGTTCATCAGCTATCATCAATAACAACACTCCTCCCCCCAATTCTTTTCTCTCTGTCCCTCCTAAATACACAATACCCTTCACATTCTATCCCACTAGCTATCTTCTGTCAGCCATGTCGCACTAATAACCTATGGCCGGGAAGAGTCAACCAAGGTCACAAATTCTTCCTTCTTGTTCCTAATACTCCTGGCATTAGTATACATGAAGTGCAGAAGCCTGTTAGTCCCACCCCTATCTTGATGCCTTATACTAACTATCTCATTCTGATTTGTTGTCCTTCATACTAGCTCAGGCATATTATACACATTCTTACACTTAACTGCCTCACTGATGTCTGCATATCCCCCCCCCACCCCATAGCTCTAGTTTCCCTGATTCTGCACATCCACTTTCACTTCATTCAGCAACACTTTTTCCAGTCTCCGCACACCAAATCCATTCGGATGCAAACCATCCATCTTGTATAAGTCCTTTCGCCCATCAAACTCACTCCGCATATCCACAAACTCCATACCACTCCTCCTCCTGCATAACCTGCACATACTTATAAACAAAATAAAAACATTAAATATGTCTGAGAAATGTAAAAAGGGGTGCTTAAGGGTCAAAGCTGTATAACTGAGAGGAGACTTCCACATAGCCTTTAAACGAATGTGGAGAACCGGCCAGGGCTTCTGACCTGATGTCCAATCCTCACCTTCTTGTGGTGCACCCTGTTGGGTATCTACCTAACCTAGATACTGAATGAACGAGGATGGGCTGGCAATTTGGGATTTAGCTGATCAAATTGTAATTCTTATTGGCTTAAACCAAATTACAAAAAGATGGTACAACATGACAAAATTTCATGCCGGCTGGGGCGTCACTCAGTTAAACAAGGGCCCCCGTTGTTTTCACCGAGGAACCAGGGTGAACAGCGAAAAGTCAACTATTGGAACAAATCTGAAAAAACACCACAACTCAAATCACCAGAGTTAAAGATCGGTACTATCAACATAAGAAGCCTGAATGGCAAAGAAATGGAGCTAGCTGAGGAATTAGATAAGTACCAGATCGACATAATAGGGGTGACTGAAACAAAAAAGATAAAAACTGGTGAGATCTTTCTAAGCAAATACAAAATGTTATATTCAGGCAATGACAATCAAGGAAAAGAAGGAGTAGCCATTGTATTCAACACTAAATACGAGGCTAATCTTCTTGAATGGCAGGCAGTCTCAAGTAGAGTGATGTGGGCAAATATGAGAATGGGGAACTGGACAATGAGATTTATTTGTGCCTATGATCTCACAGAAGGTTCTACTAAGGTAGAAGTGGAGGAATTTTTTGAGGATTTAGAGAAAGCATCTGACACAATGAAAAAGTAAAAGTTGGTCCTTGTTGGGGATCTAAATAGCAGAGTGGGAAATGATTGTCAGACATTCAAAAATATACTGGGAAAATTTGGAGAAAAGAGCAAAGCTAATAATGGCAAATGTTTGTTGGATTTCTGCTCAGGACATGTTCCAACATAAAAATGTGCACAAATTCACATGGAGAGAAGAGGCAAGAAATAAGAAGAGTCTCATTGACTATGTTATTGTTGATAGTGATGTTTTCTCCCTGGTGCAGGACACCGGAGTGTACAGAGGATTTGAAATTGGAAGTGATCACTATTTAGTCTTGAGCAGGATAAAATTGAATTTCATATTGAAAAGAATAACACGTAACAAAGTTTTAAAGCGAATAAAAGTTGAGCAGCTCTCTGATGTGAACTGCAGACTAAAATACACAAAGATTATTGAAGAAACAATGAAAGAGTTTGAGAACAGGAACCAAACTTTAGAGATTCAGTGGCAAGCCTTGAAGAAAACCTTGAGTGATTCAGCCAGAGAGTCATGTATTGAGGTTGTCTGCAAGGACAGAAAAATCAGAACTCCATGGTGGACACAGCAAGTTAAAGAGGGAGTGAAGGAAAAGAAGAAAGCATATCAAAAGTTTCCGTCAAATAAGTCAGCTTGTGCTCTTAGAGAATACAGAGACAAAGGTAAGAAAGCTAAACACTGTGTAAAACTAGCTAAACAAAAGTCATGGGAGGACTTTGGTAAGAACACAGAAAATAAATATCAGGAAGGTGGCAAAATATTTTGGAGGTTATTGAAGAAGTTTAGAAATGGAGGAAAGAGTACTGTAAAAGGAGTTAGAGATGATAAAGTTAGTGACATGAAAACGGGAGAAAAAGATATTCTTGAATGGAGTAATTACTTCGAGAAATTGCTAAATGAAACAAGCAGTGATAGCACAGCGGTAAAAAACACTCAACAGGGATACAGTTAGGAACACATATCCATACTTGAAGTAGAAAAAAAAACCATCAAAGGCTTGAAATGTGGAAAGGCAGCAGGAGTAGATGATATTCGACTGATATTTATTCGATATTCGTAGATGATAAAAGTCTTGCAGTGGCTGCACTGCATAGTTCAGAAGGCCTGGACAGAGGGACGAATTCCCGATGATTGGAGTAGAGCTCTCATAGTAACCATATATAAAAAGGGAAATAAAACTGAATGTGAGAATAACAGAGGTATTTCCCTACTGAGTGCTCCTGGTAAGATATATGCAAGTATACTTGAGAAATGGTTGAGAAGAATTGTAGAAGAAAAGCTTGGTGAAGAACAATCTGGATTCAGGCCAAACAGAGGCTGTCAGGATTAGATCTTCACTTTACGACAAAAAGTGGAGAAATCATGGGAATATAAGAAAGATCTCTGAGTTTTGCAGATCTGGAAAAGGCATATGATAAGGTGCCAAGAGAGAAGCTATTCAATACGCTACAGTTATATGGTGTCAATGGGGCATTATATCAAGCAATACTTAGTCTTTATTTGAGTTGTAAGTCATCAGTTAGAATTGAAGGAAGCAGAGGAAGATGGTTTAATGTTAAATCTGGTGTGAGAAAAGGATGTACATTATCCCCCTCTGATATTCATTATCTATATGGATCACATTATGAAGGAAAGTGGTATTAAACATGATATCAAAATTGGAAATGTTAATGTCAGCTCTTTGCTTTATGCGGACGATGTTATCCTTATAAATAAATCCGTTATGAGTCTGCAAGATTCCTTGACTAAATTGAATAACTGTTGTAATAGATATGATATGAAGATCAGCAATAAAAAGACAAAGACCATGAAAATAGGCAGAATCATTGAAAATGTCAACTACATTGTGAACGGAGAACCTGTGTAACAAGTAAAACATTTCACCTACTTAGGCACGATTTTTAGTGAAGATGGTAAATTAAATATGGAAATAGACAACAGAATCAATAAAGCTGGTTTAGTAAGAAGTCAACTGAATAAATTCATATGGAATAAGAGAGAAATTAGTCAGAACACTAAATTAGCTGTATACAAGACATTGTTCAAACCAGTTTTAACTTATGGATCTGAGAGCTGGGTCAGAAGTAAAACACATGACCAAAGACTAAAGACCACAGATATGAGAATCCTGAGAAAGATTAGAGGCTTGAACAGATGGCATCAATGGCAATATCATATTAAAAATGAGGATATTAGGAAAGAACTGGACATTGTCAGCATCCAGGAATGCGTTAGCAGATCTAATCTCAGGTGGTATGGTCATTTAAACAGAATGGGTGAGGAAAGATTGGCAAAACAAGTATTCTCTGCAGGTTGGCAGGAAAACGACCCAGAGGAAGACCAAGATATAGGTGGATTGATACAGTACAAAGTGCCTTAGATGACAGAAATATAAGATGTGATAATATTGGAGTCTTGACAAGTAACAGAATGATCTGGAGGAAAATTGTAGATAGGGCTTAAATATTAGATAGGAAGTCAGTAACGATGTAAATTTTTTATGTAGTACTATCATATCCTGTATACTCCTTGAGGGTACATGGCGGGAATTTGATGATGATGAGAAATGTAAAAGTGATGAGAATACATGTATTTACATTGGAAAGAACAGACATATTATAACTATGGGGATTAAAGGTAGAAATTATTAAACATGAAAAAAGGTAATTAGTTTGTAAGCATTGCACATGCATATGAAATGAATGAATCACTGTTAGAACTGTTACAAAAGCTAGAGTTCAATATTAAGCAGGATGTGAAAAGTTCAACCAATGTAATCTATGATGATTTCTGAAAAGTCATCGACACTGCATTGGTTAATAGAAGAAATGGAAAAATTATTGGTAAATTTGATTGACGACATGTAACAATGAATGCTAGTAAGTCTTATGCTTATACAGAAAACCTAAGATACTACTGCATGGTATAAACTTATTTATGATTAAGGAGAGAGAAGAAAAAAACCTGCAGTAGTACTGATTGTACATCCAACATTACACATATTCATAATGAATATGTAATAGTGTTTGTATATATTAGTTTTCTTCCTATTACATATGCTTTTATGTTTATGTACATGATAGGATACCGAATAAACTTTCATTTCTGCAAAGATTTCATTTCATAAGCAGAAACTGTTACAGCGGTATTTTGTCATTTGAAATGAACATATATCTAAAAAATGCATCTTATTTAAGCCCTATTCGACTTGCGTCATTTTTCAATTTGAACGCAAATCTTCAGAATGAATTAACTGTGCAAGTCAAGGACTTGCCATATTTTTTATGTAATGCATAATATTTTGATAAATGTTCTATAAAATTTGTAAAAATATTATGCAAAATCATTATTCAATATTATGAAAATTCTAACTGAAAGAAAACTGAAATTGCATGCCATATAAATATTTATGTACATACATACATCTTCATACTGAGTTGTGTCCAGAATACACACACACACACACACACACACATATATATATCAATTTTTATTTTATGGACTGACTCACCTATACCTAAAATATTTTCCCATAAATTCCTTGCATCCTAGATAGGAATCAAATCCAGATCTTTCCAAATGAGCAGTGCATATTACACTCTTCTTCCAAATTCACTGAGCAGATACATTCAATCTTTTATAAATCTTATTCAACTGGATCACACTACAGCAAACACCAATATAACATACTACTGGAAAGTCCCAAACAAAACCCAATAGGAACAATGCTACTAAAATGAAATTCACTATAGAAAACAATCCATTATACTAAACTATTTTACTATTTTTGTGGTCTCTTCAAGTATGTTGTAGTGAGATTTGAATGTAATCTGTGGCTGATGATTAAAGGAGCACCAATTATATCACTACAACATGAAAATGATTTAGGAAACTCTGACTGGTGTGGATGTGAATAATTTAGATTAAATAATTCTCGTAGAAAGACTTATAGGCTGGTTAAACATGATTATTACTTAAAGAATTCACAATGTATACTAGAATATAAATTAAATAAATTTTTCTTTAATATATATTTCCAATATTTTGGCAGTGTCACATTGCCATCTTCATGGGAACTTAAGATAAAGACATGTGCACTCAGGTACTACACACAGCAAATGAGGAAAGAAGAGATTAAGCTACTGTTTTTCCTCAAGTCCTGATGGTGCACCTTATCGGACTATGTTAGGTATTCTTGGCCATTTGGCTGAAGTTCTCCTGATGTATGTTTCCCAAATTTGGGGCAGTTGCATGCATCCAAATTTGTTGAGGTTCCTAAGGGCTGAGGCTGATTCCATGAATAGTCTTTCATATTTGAACTTGCTGCGGTGTATTACTGTGGCTTTCTTCCACCTCATTCTGTGGCGTGTATCCAGAGCATGATCTGCAAGCCCAGAGTGGCTGTACTGGTGAAACCGGATGTAGTCCTTGTGTTCTGAAATTCTGATATTCGCTGTCCTGCCTGTTTGGCCAAAGTAGGACAATTTACAGTTGCAAGGGACCTGGTATACACCAGGTAGGTCTAAGGAAAGTGGTTGGTCTTTAGTGGAGCAGATAAGGGATGCCAATTTTCTATATGGTCTGTAACAAGAGGTCAAGTCATGTTTTTTTAGGATTTTGGTAATTTTTTCTAAGGTGCTCCAGATGTAGGGGATGGTGATGGATTTAGAGTAATCTTTGTTGTGAAGGGGGGGGGGATTACTGGTTTTAGTATTTTTTGGATTTTTTTTTTGGGGGGGGGGGGGTAGCCATTGGCTGAGAAAGTGTTAAGGATGTGATTTATGTCAGTGGTTAGGGCTTTGCCATTTGAACAGATTAGCTTAGCCCTGTTGAATAGTGTCTTAATAACTCCATATTGTTGTGAGGGGATAGTTGGTGAATGTATCTGCCTGTATGGATGGGTTTTCTATAAACTGAGAAAACCAAGGTTCCATCAGGTTGGAGGGTGACTAGTGTGTCTAGGAAAGGGAGGCTATTGTTTTCCTCTTTTTCCAGGATGAACTTGATTCTGGGGTGTTGGTTGTTTAAGTGTGTTAAGAAGGAGAGGAGTGTATCCGAGCCATGTGGCCAAATAGCGAACACATCATCAACATAGCGAAGCTATATGGTAGATTTTTGTGGGGCGGAGATTAAGCTTTCTCTTCAAAAGTCTCCATAAAGAAGTTGGCCAAGGGTGGGGAAAGTGGCGAACCCATGGCTGTCTCTTCTATCTGTTTGTAGAATTTTCCCTGCCAAACGAAATGCCTGAGTTCATTGTGAACTGAAATAGGGCTGAGATATCAGGAGGAAACCTTAGAGCTAATTCATGCAAAATTTTCTCCCGATATCTCAGCCCTGATGGAACCTTGGTTTTCTCAGTTTGTAGAAAACCCACAAATACAGGCAGATACATTCACCAATAATCCCACCACCCCCTCACAACAATATGGAGTTATTAAGACACTATTCAACAGGGCTAAACTAATCTGTTCAAATGACTAAGCCCTAACCACTGAACTAAATCATATCCTTAACACTTTCTCAGCCAATGGCTATCCCCCTCCCCCCCAAAAAATCCAAAAAATACTAAAACCAGTAATCCCCCTTCACAACAAAGATTACTCTAAATCCATCACCATCCCCTACATCTGGGGCACCTTAGAAAAAATTACCAAAATCCTAAAAAAACATGACTTGACATCTTGTTACCGACCATATAGAAAATTGGCATCCCTTATCTGCTCCACTAAAGACCAACCACTTTCCATAGACCTACCTGGTGTATACCAGGTCCCTTGCAACTGTAACTTGTCCTATTTTGGCCAAACAGGTAGGATAGCAAATATCAGAATTTCAGAACACAAGGACTACATCTGGTTTCACCAGTACTGCCATTCTGGGCTTGCAGACCATGTTCTGGATACATGCCACAGAATGAGGTAGAAGAAAGCAACAGTAATACACCACAGCAAGTTCAAATATGAAAGACTATTCATGGAATCAGCGTCAGCCTTTAGGAACCTCAACAAATTTGGATACCTGCGACTGCCCCAAATTTGGGAAACATACATCAGGAGAACTTCAGCCCAACGGTCAAGAATATCTAACATAGCCTGATAGGGTGCACCATCAGGACTTGAGGAAAAACGGTAGCTTCCTCGCTTCTTTCATCAATTGCTGTGTGTAGTGACTGCATGCACGTGTCTTTATCTTAAGTTCCCATGAAGATGGTAACATGTATTAAAGAAAAATTTATTTAATTTATATTCTAGTATATGTTGTGAATTCCTTAAGTATTTAATAATTAGATTAAATAAGTCAGCAGTCCTAAAGAATGGACTAGTACATAAAGTAAAGAAAGCATAAAGTATACCTTTGCATAATTCATGGATCTTTCCTATAAACTGGCATTATCAAATTTTTTAAAAAAAAGTTTTACAGTTATACAAAAAACCTTTTTCACAATACTTTAAAATTATAGCACAAAATATAAACCTGCATTAATTTTAAAAAATAAATAACAATGGGTATATGCAAAGAAAAGAACAAGTAAAATACCCTCATCAGCAGGAACAAAACATAAATGATAGCGCTGACTTCCAGTCTGTTCAAGACGGGTACTTATACTGCCATTAGGACCATGTATATCTGCTTTTAATTTACCTAATATTAAAAAGAATATAATTAAATTATAAGAAATTCACACTTGTTATGATAACTTGCTTCTAATAAAAAAAAATATTTTGGTCTGTTTTGCAGTTTATTAAGATATTTTGTTAAAATGACTTATATATGAGATTATTTAAATTAAACACTTAATTTTTTTTTTCAAAAATGTAACTAAGCAGAAAAAGTTGTAATATTTATTAATTCTGGCTCCTCTCCATGAAAGTTTTTTTTTGTGTAAACTTATAGCATAGAAACTCTGCTATAGAGACCAGACATGGAATTTTTTCAAACCACTTCAGGCTTCCAATAAGGGGGATGATGAAATTTATTTCCCACCTAAAGACAATAAGAAATATCCATGCGCACAGTGGGATTCAAACCATCAACCTCTTGGTTGGAAAGCAGATACACTGACTACTCGGCCAACCAGGCCAGCAATTTTCTTTTATTTATTAAAATGATTGAAGACAGGAAAAATCTGCAGTTACATCAAATTTGTATAAGGAATAACAGTTGCACTCCTACTCTAATATTCCTTTGAATTGAATTTCAAAAGTAAAATGATATAACACTCAAAAGACATAACAAACTGCTGCAATGCTGATACTACAGCAATTCCTTCACTAGTGGATAGTTTCAATGTATAAGGATTGCCTGAAACAGTTTGGAGACAAGAAGAGAAAGTAATATAGTAATGGACCTCTAGAATCCTGATTATGAAGGCAGACTCAGGGAATGTAGTCTGTAAAATTTGAAAGATAAGAGGAAATGCAGTTATATGAATGAAGCAAAGTTGATAGGATATGTTATCAGATAATAATACAGAACTAGAAGAACAAGATGCAATTATCGGAAGATAGGAGTAGTGTGAAATTTTGTACCTCATGAGAGTGAGGGGCTGGATATGTTGTTAAAGGGAGGGGTGAGTAGAGACAATGCAGTGGCTGAGTGGTTAGAGTACCTGCTCTCAAATCAACAGGCAATGGATTCGAGTCCCATCATGGGCATGGATTGTTTGTCATTGCCTTTAGGCAGGAGATGAATTTCATCACTTTGTGTGAGACAACTGCCCTACTTACTGGAGGCTTGAAAAAGTTCCATGTTTAGTGTCTAGAGCAGTATTTCCCAAAGTTTTTTGGATCATGCCCCACCTCAATGCCTCAAAGATTTTGATGTCCCCCCCCCCCCTCACCGACAATGGTGAGCATTTTGAATATATCAGTGATGAGGTGATGAATGCAACATCATTTTCTAATTGCTCCCCAAAATATTCAAATTGTCCCCCTGTGGGGCGTACGCCCCATGCTGAGAAACACTACTCTAGAGCATCGGTTTCCAACCAGTGGTACACGTACCCCCCAAGGGATATGTGCTAGGCCATTCAGGGATACACGAAAAATAATCAGAGTTCAATCAAAATAATCAGTGGCTGAGTGGTTAGAGTACCTGCTCTCAAATCAACAGGCAATGGATTCGAGTCCCACCATGGGCATGGATTGTTTGTCATTGCCTTTAGGCAGGAGATGAATTTCATCACTTTGTGTGAGACAACTGCCCTGCTTACTGGAGGCTTGAAAAAGTTCCATGTTTAGTATCTAGAGCAGTATTTCCCAAAGTTTTTTGGATCATGCCCCACCTCAATGCCTCAAAGATTTTGATGTCCCCCCCCCCCTCACCGACAATGGTGAGCGTTTTGAATATATCAGTGATGAGGTGATGAATGCAACATCATTTTCTAATTGCTCCCCAAAATATTCAAATTGTCCCCCTGTGGGGCGTACGCCCCATGCTGAGAAACACTACTCTAGAGCATCGGTTTCCAACCAGTGGTACACGTACCCCCCCAAGGGATATGTGCTGGGCCATTCAGGGATACACGAAAAATAATCAGAAATGGCAGAAAAACAAGTAAAGTAAACAAAATGAAAAACATTAGTTATAGAACAATAAATTCAGTATTTAAAAACAGCTACTGGTATTTTAAAAACAAGGGGTACAATTTATAGAAATAGGTTTAAAAGGGGTACACAAGTGGAAAAGGTTGGGAACCACTGCTCTAGAGCAAAGTTTCTGTATCATCTAAAAAATAAATACAAATATAAAACTAATTTTTTTAAAAAAAAAACATTAGGCCACACACAGCACTAATGTACTATAGGTTTACAACCTTTCATTGGTAGGAGTGACCGAAAAGAAGAAGAGCCATACAATTCCATGGTGATGGTGATGTAATAATAATGACATATTAATAGCTTTCCCAATTTTAATACAATCATTTCTTAATTATTTGACCTTCAAATAATCATATCGTGAATAGGTTAATGCATCAAGTGACTTCTTTATGGTGCCAAGTAACTATATCTTCAGTTAACTGACTCTTCAATTCAATAACCAGCAAATGATTTCCTACAGTGACCAGATAATTGAGAGATTACTGTATACCTAAATCTTTCTTCAAAGTTAAATGGTTATGTATATATTTAGTAGCAAACTTGAGAAAATATGCTACAATTCTGAAGAAAAAAATCATGATTTATTTTTATTCTACATTCGTATTTTATATCAAGGTTGTCACCAGAAGTAGTGTATAATTATACATGAGGAACAAGCAACACTATCGCATATCCAATATGCTAACCGCTTAGGCTAGAAAAATAGGGGAGAAAATACATTACATTTAAGTAATAAAAAATAATTCTTACACAAAGTTGTTTTAGCTAATACCCAAAAGAGACATTTTCAGTCTTGGAATATGTACAGCAATTAATAACTGTGGTGTCCCTGGGAGTGAATTCACTGGTTGATTACCATGAGGATACTGCATATCTTGAACATTGTAGATCGACAAACTTGTTTACATTCTAGAATTGCTCATGTTTTTGTGTGTGTGTGTGTGTGTGTGTGTGTGTGGAGGGCTGGAGTCATTCACACTTAAAGTTAGAATATCAATTCCTCTTTTCTCTATATCCAACCTCTATATGTAATAGTCAGTTGTGGGGTAAGTTAACTATATATATAATTTTATTTTGTTTATTGGCTGGTTACAATGTCTTAGATTCATATCTTCAAAGACCAGCAAGTTGTGAATTCCAAAGAATGAGGCTAAAGCTCTAAAAAAAATGTAAATATTTATTATAAACAAGCAAATACACAATGGTCGACAAACTTGTTTACATTCTAGAATGGCTCGTATCTCTGTGTGTGTGTGTGTGTGTGTGTGTGTGTGGGGAACTGGAGTCATTCACACTTAAAGTTAGAATATTAACTTCCTCTTTTCTCTATATCCAACCTATTATGTTAATAGCCAGTTGTGGGGAATAAGTTAATTAACTATATATATAATTTCATTTTGTCCAAGATTCATTAGAATGTATCTTGGAATATATACAGCAATTAATAACTGTAGTGTCCCTGGGAGCGAATTCACTGGTTGATTACTATGAGGATACTGCATATTATTATTATTATTATTATTACGGGCAACTCCAGGGAGTCATTGGACTCATCGAGGGAGGCCCCAAATCATATTCATCACAACTATTTGACATTCATACAGTATCTATCATACCTCGCCTTAAACTCATTCACTGTCACAGCATCCACCACAGACTCAGGGAGCGCATTCCACTCATTCACTACTCTAAAAGTAAAGAACCCAGCTCTAACACCTTTACTAACCACACTTTTGCCCAGTTTCCATGGATGTCCCCTAGTCCTCCCACAACCAGCCCTGTTCTCAAAAATATCTTCTGAATTAATTTTATAGAAACCCTTCAGTAATTTGAATGTCTCAATCATATCTCCCCTCCTCCGCCTATCAACCAATTTTTGCAACCCACAAATCCTCAACCTGTTCTCATACGGTTCATTCCACAGACCTGCTATCATCTTGGTCACTCGCCTCTGGATCCTCTCCACCTCCTCCCCATCAAGAAGAAACCTAGGTGACCAAATCTGAGCACAGTAGTCTAGATGGGGTCTTATCAAGGCTCGATACAGAGGAACAATAACCTGCTTGTCTCTGCTTGTCATCGTATTCTTCAGCAACCAAGTGATTTGATGAGCTGTTTTGGTCACTTTTGCAATGTGTCCCCTAAATTTCAATTCCTTATCTACCAACACTCCTAAATCTCGTGCCTCATCAATTTCCTGGAGCACGGTTCCACCAATGTAGTAAACTGCCGCCAATCTTTTCACCCCAAAATGCATAACCTTACATTTTGCCACATTAAACTGACATCCATTCTCCTTAGCCCAGACCTCCAATCTATCCAAATCATCCTGCAAAATTTTGATGTCATCTGCATTCACTATTGCCCTACCCAACTTCGCATCATCCGCAAACAAATGAACTGTTCCTCTCAGATCATTTCCTATATCATTTATGAACAAATTAAACAGCAGTGGTCCAAGAACAGATCCTTGTGGCACACCACTAGTCACAGGCCGTCTTGTGGACTCTACTCCCGAGTAAACCACTCTCTGATATCTCTCCGTCAACCACCCTCCTATCCATCTCACCAACCCTATGTCCATTCCCATATGCTGCAATTTACTGATTAGAATTCCATGTGGAATCCTGTCAAAGGCCTTGGCAAGGTCCAGTAGAATCACCGTAAACCCATTACCCTTATCCAGTTGAGCCGTCACTGTGTTATAATACGTGAGCAAGTTACTGAGGAATGACCTACCCTTCACAAAACCATGCTGTCCCCGATACAGTATCCCATTTTCTTCTATCCAATCTTGTATTTTCCTCTTGACTATTTTCTCTAAGACCTTGACAATGATTCCTGATATGCTAATCGGTCGGTAATTTACTACAGCAGTCTTGGAACCACCTTTATGCAGTGGAACTATTTTCCCCTCTTTCCACCCGCTCGGGACTAACCCAGACCCGAGACTCAAATTAAACAAAATGGTCAAGGGTACTGACAATTCTTTAGCTGCTTCTCGTACAACACGAGCTGGTATACCATCCAATCCCACAGATGTATTGACATTGAGGTTATGCAATAGACTACTCACCTCCACTTCATTAACCACAATTCCCGTATAATCTACTGGTTTATTCGTTTCTGCAATGTCACCACCTGGATGATATACTTTTGCAAAGTGCTCACTCAGTAACTCAACTATCTCAACTGATTCAGTTACCTCCCTACCATCGGCATTCTTTAAAATCAATCTGCCATGTACATTTTTCCTTTTACTTGCTACATATCTAAAAAACTGTTTAGGATTCTCTTTAGCCTGCATGGCCAATGTTCTTTCGTAATCCTTTTTTGCTTTTCTTACCACACTCGTCACCCTTCTGGCCTGTGCTTTATACCGTTCATGTGCCTGCCGGTCACCCTTCTCCTTAAATTCCCTCCATAGTTGTTTCTTTTTTTGCAACTCAAGCTTAATGGTGTTATTCATCCATTTAACCCCTACTTGATTTATTATTCGGACTCTAGGTATACAGTCAGCCATTGCTTCATGCAAGCACTTTTTAACTACCTCCCATGCACTATCAACTTCTAGTCCTTGCAGTTGTACATGCCATGGCACTGAACCAATCAAACTCCTAAGCTTGTCATACTTTCCAGCCCGATAATTCCACATGTACCCTGTCTTAATTGAAAATTCTACACCTTTAGCCACCTCCCAAGTTAAGACCCTATGATCACTCTCACCGATTGGTGGCAATGTGGTCATATTTGTTACAGCCAAATCCTCAGATGTAATTACTAGGTCAAGCACTCTCTGACCCCTAGTATTTTCCATTACATGCTGTCGCAGATAGTTATCCCTTAATAACCGCATAAAATCCAGTTCCTTCCTCCCGTGTGTCCTCTCCTCACTCCAATCAATGCGACCATAGTTGAAATCTCCCATAATAATCACCCTCCTTCCACCCATTTCTTCTATTTGCTTGTGCATACTGTCACCACCATCTTTTCCATCACCTGGTCTATAGCAGCACCCAATTGTATATTTAGTTCTGCTAGCCACAATCTCACACCAAATGGCCTCAAATGTGCTCTTTTCTCTATCCTGCAATTCAACTTCTATTCTCCTTGGCTGGAGCTCATCAGCTATCATCAACAATACTCCTCCCCCCATTTTATTCACTCTGTCATTCCTGAACACACTATACCCATCACATTCAATCCCACCAGTTATATCATCTACAGTCAGCCATGTTTCACTAATACCTGTAACCTGTGGTCTGGAAGTGCCAACCATGGCCAAAAACTCTTCCTTCTTGTTCCTAATACTCCTAGTATTAGTGTACATGAATTTTAGACCCCCATTAGCCCCAACCCTACCTTGATGCCTTATATTAACTATCCCACTCAGATTTGTTGACCTTATTTGCTCTGGCATATTATATTGATTCTTACATTCAACTGCCTCCATAAGGACTGTATCTCTACTCCCCCCCCCCTAACAAATCTAGTTTCCCTGAATTTGCACATCCACTACATTCAGCAACACTTTCTCAAGTCTTCTTACACCGTAACCATTCAAATGCAAGCCATCCATCTTATATAGATCCTTTCACCCATCAAGCTCACTCCACACATCCATAAATTCCACACCACTCGTCATACATAACCCACGCATAAAGTCATTTGCAATTATAGCCCTCCTTTTAACCACCATATCTTGAACATTGTACACATTCTAATTTGAGAGACAAAAACCTTCAGGTTTCTGAGAGGATAAAACCATGCTACCTCCATATGAAATGGACTAACTCACCTTCAGTTGAAAAATTCAAATAAAAATTCCACTTATCATGATGAGAATTAAACTCAGGATGTTTCCAGTTGAGGGATATATGTCTTGTCATTCTTCCAATATGTTATGAAGCACACCTTGAGTGATTAGTTTATGTTAAAGTATTACTGCAACATTGTTGTAGTGTCCATAATTTTTAAATTAATGAATGTTGATTATGATTACCATGTAATAGTAAAGGAAAGAATAGTCATGAAAATTGTAACTACAGGCTAACACTTTACTTTGCTCATATAAAGAACATGACTAAGCACAGTTCAGATTTTGAAACAATATAAAAGTTGCCTTTACTTCTCTTCTACTATATATTGTCCATCATTCTGAGATGGATGAAGACACCTCATCTGCTATTAAAGGATTTTAGCCAGAAGCTGAAAAGATATACAGTATTGTGCTTATGAAATTTGTCAGACGCACCACTCAGAAGAAATGAATGTATCAACAGATTACAGATAAAGAGAACACATAAGTCTGCTTTAACAGTCCATGACAGCAAACCAAAATTGCTCACATCTCCTAGAATAGTTACATCTAGAAGTTCAAAGAAAGCATAAACAGTGGGCAAATGAATGGCATCTCCAATCAGAGATCAGTGAATTTTGGCAAATTTTGAGTGATCTTCAGCCAGTCCAAATGGTTTTTCAGAGCTCATGTCAGTCCACTGTCTGATAGCCAAGATCTTCTTCATCTTCCTTGTCCTCTTCTTCCCTTTTATAATCAATTGAAGTATCTTATATTTTTCATTACAAAGTAGGTGACCAAGATATGAAGTTTTTCTTCTTTTTATGGTATCTAAAAGTTCACGTGATTTCCCAATTTGTTCAAGTATTTCTTGATTGGACTATTTTGCTTTCCATGAGATTTTTAATGTTCACCTATAACCACATCTCAAAAGCTTCAAGTTTTTTTTATTGATGTTGTCTTCAAGGTCCAAATTTCTGGACTGTACAGCGATACAGACCATACTTAGCATTTACTCATGTGTACTTCTAAGCTCTAAATTTAAATTGTGGTTATACAGTGTTGATTTCATCAGGAGAAAATTTTTTCTTGCCATTTCAATTCTAATTTTTATTTCCATTTCTGGGTTGCATTCTTCATTTAACCAGCATCCGAGATATTTAAATTTTGTCACTCTGTCCATTTGCTTCCCGTTTAAAGATAGTGCTGAATTATGAATTGGTTTCTTACTTATGGCTATGAATTTCGTTTTGGTGGTATTTATTCTTAATCATATTTTTTCACTCTCTTAGTTCACTAGTTCTAGAAGATTTTGAAGATCTTGAATATTATCAGCCAGGAGAACTGTGTCATCAGAATGTCGGATGTTATTGATGATTTCACCATTCACATTATCTCTTCCTTTAATGATTTTTTGAAATATGGCTTCTGAGTATATATTAAAAAGGAGATGTGACAGCAAACATCCTTGATGTTAATGGAGTCTGTAACAACATCATCAATTTGAACAGATGCCTTTTGATTCCAATATCAGTTTTTGATGATCTTAATGTGTTTACCATGTAATCCGATTCTTTTTTAATAACTGAATTATTTTAGTGTGTTTGACTTTGTGAAATGCTTTCTCAAAGTCAATGAAGCAAATGAATACTTCCTTGTTTTGGTCACTACAATTTTGGAATAAGATTTGAGAGCAGAAAGAGCCTCTCTCATTTTCAAACCACTTCTAAAGCCAAATTAGGTATCACTGATGAGATCTCCACATTTTCTGTATTCTTTTTTGAATTATATATATATATATATATATATGTGTGTGTGTGAAGTCTAAATGTGGTGTTTTACTGTAAGAATTTTTAATCTTCTGAATAATGCAGTTTATACTCTGTATATATCTTACATTTTTGTAAACAATAAACATCAGAGAGGGTGCAAAACGATCAGTTATAAATAAATTATTATATTATGCCATGGAAAACAGCCATAAATGCTTGATGATGATAGACCTGCACTAGAGCATTCCTTCCATTGTACTTAATCTTCATAATGACTGCACATTCACAATTGTTTTTAAGGTGATTTATTTTTATTTATTTTATCTGCTGTTAAAAGAAAATCCTGCATCATACAGTGAGCTGGATTTAACAATGCTACCTAATTGAAAGGAGAGCTTCACATTATGTAATGTTAATTTTATTGTCATATTCAAGGAGGATGCATTCTCTTCTCCCCCACCAAATTTGGCTCATCAATTTCTAATTCAGTCAGTGTTACTATTATGTTATTTATTTAGCGTATGGCTCACACATGAAAAGTTACATTACAATAATCATTTATATATATAAACATACTTAAAAACTTAATAGACATATCTACTATAATAATATATAGTACAGTCATAAAAGAGATCTTCAAGAATAGACTATAACTGTATGTCTAGGTTGATTATCCAATTGACTGCACTTGGTGCAGCGTGGATGAAGTTCGACAAGTTTCCACTGTATGCATGTTGGGCACATTCTACTGTAACGATTAATTGTCTGGTGGGGTGATCCACAGTCGCACCTGGATGAGGCCCCATTTGTAAAGGTGATCTGCACATCTGCCATGATTGGTGAGGATTCTGTTAACGGGTAGACCAAGTTTTCCGAGGTAGGTCAAAACCCGAAGGCATCTGTGTTGGGTCCACTAATTCATGGAAGTCCCTTGTTGAAGTGTTACACCAGGCTTTCCACTTCTCCTTCATGTTAAAACTTGTCTCTGCAAGATTTTTCTTGCGGAGACAAGTTTTAACAGTTTTCTGTTAAGATTGGAGGGTGCCTTGACTTTAGTCTATTTATTTCTAGGGGGTGGGATGTCTTTGTGGATTGGGAGATCTTGGGTTTCCATGATTTTTCTGTATTCATGTAGAAGAAAGTTGGATTTGCAGAGGTGTAGAGATGGTATGTTGCTTAGCACTGGGAGCCAGTAGGTTATGTTGTTATTATTATGTTATCTGAATTAAATGATATGCTTTTCACTTACTCTGTGTCTTCAATACATAGCTTTATGGAAGATTATTAATTCATTTAATTAAAAAAAAAAAAATCAAAAGAGTTAGTTATAGATATGGAAAAGTTGTGTCTATATATCCAATCTTATATTTCATTTGATTTTTTGTCTATATATCAGGTTGGTGATTTGTCATCACCATCAATGTCTGTTGATGTCTGATGCTCTTTTCACCATTCTTTGCCATTTCTCTGTCCATTGGCAGGTGACCCAAATCCTGCAAACTCTTTCCATACCACTCTTTCACAACATCCATCCACTTTTATATTGGCTGTCCTCTTCTGTTTATACTATTCATTGTACCAAACATCAAGGTTTGGATCTTTCTACTGTTATCCATGCTGCAGTATGTCCAAAAAACTTCAATTTCCTTCAAATTATTTTCTGCATCTGATTTGCTTTGTAGTTAACTATTTTTATATATATTCTTCGTTTGTTATTATTTGTCATGTCTAATTCATGGAATCTTTCTATAACATGTTCTTTCAATTCATCTCACGGAATCTTTGACCGTTACCTGTGTCTTACAACCATTGAGAGTGATTGTGAATGTGAATATGCATGTTTATAGTAATCTCAGCTTTGTGGCAAGGCTTCACCACTGTTCTTTCTAGATCTTCTATAATGACTATGTCATCTGTAAATTGTTAATAATTAATTTTTATAACTTTATTTACTTTTCCATATCTTGTCCATTGCCTGTAGGTTTTACTTTTCATCATCATCATCATCAAATTCCTGCCATGTACCCTCAAGGGGTGTACAGGATATGATAGTACTACATGAAAAAAATTACATCATTACTAACTTCCTATCTACAATTTTCCTCCAAATCAGTCTGTTACTTGTCAAGCCTCCAACATTATCAGATCTTATATTTCTATCGTCTAAGGCACTTTGTACCGCATCAATCCACCTATATCTTTTTGTTTTTGGTTTTACTTTTTGCTTTTGTTATCCAGAACTTATCTAAATCATGACATGTTGCACTTTTATGTATGTGAGGTTCCAAACCTCTTTTCAAGCTTAGTTCATTAACCATTATTTGCTTTTTTTTCATCCTCTTCTCTCCAAATTTCATTATTTATTTTTATGCTTATTATCAATCCATACTGCTCTCCTTCCTTAACTTCAGCACTGTCTTTCTTGTTTTACATCTTCTTCAATAATGTGGCAAGGATCTGCAAATTGTAAATTATTCATTTTTGTACTGTGAATTGAAATTCACATATTCTCCTTTATGACATTCATTGTTTTTTCCAAAAGCATGATTAAAATGCTTGGGGATCTTGTCTCATAGCTCCTGTTGTCCAAAACAATCTTCCTGTTACTCGACAATTTCTCAGCAGTCTCTGCATTATCACGGACATACAAAAATAGACATATAAGTTCCTGTCCACTTCATAGTATTTGGCCCATGCCACTTTCTGATCTATACTGTTGAAAGTCAAATGCAAGCATGAATATTTTTAATTTTATGCAGAGTTCTCTTCACAATTAATTTTAACATTCATATTTGGTGCACAGTACTCCTTTGTCTTCTGTATCCTGCTTGCTCATCATCTAGATTTTCTTTTTAGTTTTCTTATTTGTCTGTTAATATCATCATAAGTACTTTTTTACCCACATGACTTGTTAGCAATTGTTCTGTAGTTTATGCAGTTCATCTTGTTACCTTTATTTTTGTACATAGGTATTAGAACCAATCTTGTACATTTTTTTGTGTTTTCCCTTCAACTCATACAATGTTATACAACCAGCGTAGTTCATCTATAACCACCTAGCCACCATGTTTCAGCATCTTCTCATCTCATCATTCCCAGGGGTTTTATCATTTTTTCATTGGCTTTACTGCTTTTACAACCTCATTCCTCAGTATATCTGTCTCTCCCATTGTGCTCGGTGATGATATTTTCCTCAAGTTATCAATTGATCTATTTTGGACCTGAATATCTCCCTGTGTCTTATATAATTCTGGGCAGTATTTTGTCCATCTCTCTCTCTCCCATTTCTTCTGTGTTCATCAAAATTTCACTGTTTTTATCTTGTATAGTTCTCTGCTTTTGGCTCCATTTCTTGTTGATGGTTCTGATTCCATTTTGTATACATCTCTAGTTTTGTATTTCACGGTATTTATTGATCTCCTTGCACTGTTCCTCTAACCACTCTCTTTACTTCATTGTGGAAATTGAAGAACAATATATTGTTCTTCAATTTCCAAAAAAATAGCTCTCCTAATCTTTAATGATCTTTTTTATCTTGAATTAGATTTAATGATTTGTGTGAGAACCACCTTTTCTTTCATTTCTCTGAGTTTCTTCCACTGATTCCTTGATTGCAGACACCACATTGTTGTTCCTAATTTCCAGTTCCTTTTCTATAATGGATTTCAGTTCTTCTTTGAGCACTTTATAGCATACTTTCTCTGTGATTTCCTCACTCACTGTCGTTATGTCTCTCTAACTCTGAAATTATCTTCACTTGTCATTTGAATTTCAACTTAGCAAGATGTTAACGATAACTAAACTATGATTCGATTCAATCTTTGCTCCTTGAAACGTTATACTGCTAGAATGATGTGGTCCATCTCTTGCTTACGAGTATCATGTCTAGCATGTTCTTCATTCTTCCATCAGGTGACTTACATGTCCACTTTCTGTATTGCAAATGACCATGTCATGATTCAATGCAAACTGAAGCATTCTCCCCCGTCCCTTATTTTTTTTAAATTTAAATTTTATGTATTTATTTTTTTCAATTTTATGGAGAGCCCATTTATGAGATATTGGTCAATCTATAGTACATTAATACCATGGATGGGTGATAAGGAACTTATTCACATTTGATTTTAAAAGCTATGGGTTGTAGTCCTTGCAAAACACGTGGTGGAAGAAGCCTGTCCCAGCAGCGGTGGAAGGAATAAATGAAGGAGAGGAGAAATTTGTCTTGTTCTGTGCATTTGGAGTTGAAGTGTGAGAGGGTGATGGTTAGGTGCTACATGCATTTGGACAGATTTGCAAAAGTGAGGGAATTATTAATGCCAACTCTGATGAACGGCAGCCATGGAAGTATTTATAGAAGATGCAGGCAGCAGAGATTGAACACTTGTGTAAAAGTGGAGTCTATTAGTGAGAGAGTGGTCGTCAATCAATCTAACTGCTCTTTTCTGTATAGAATCCAGTATTTTCAAGGAACTCTTGTGGCACCACCCCAGATATGAGATAAGTATTCAATGGTTAGGAAGATTTGTGATTTGTATAGGATTAAGAGCTGTTTAGAGTTAAAGTAATGCCTTGAGCAAAAGATAAAGCCTAATTTTTTGGACAAAAAAAGCAACACTTATGATATCTTTGTGACAAGAGCGATTAGAAGGTAAATCTCATCTTGAATAGAAATTTAGGTATTGTCAAGGGTAAGATTGGAAGAACAGGGTTCTTTTTTGTGGGAAATAACGAAGAGCTGTGTCTCCTGACATTGAAGTTTGTAATGTTATCCAAACCCCGTTGATGCATGTTTTGAAGATAGGAATTTAAGTTAGAAAAGGTTAGATTTCTGGAGGCTGTGGTGATTTGTGCTTTGAGGGTTTGTCAAACAAAAAGGAGGAATGTAATGTGATGTCATCAGCAAAACTGTCTACTGGATTATAAATTAATGATACCAAGAAATTATATTCTTGGTTTCATCCTTTATCCAAGTGTAAGCAAACAAAATTTGCATGTGAAGTCACTTCACAACTGGACTGTTGTGAAGTGGAAACCTGTCAGATTTCATCCATGCTACACCAAGTGCAGATGACTGGATAATCAACCTAGACATACAGTTGTAGCCTATTCTTGAGTGTCTCTTTTATGACTGTATTATGTCTTATTATTGTACATATGTCTATTACTTGTCCATATATATTAAAGAATTAATGTAATGTAACTTTTTATGTGTGAGCTATATGCTAAATAAATAACAACTGGACTACTTGTATATAGAGGCTAATGACTTCACATCAATTGCCTTAGTATCACATCATGCAATGCACATATTCTTATGGACATATATAATGCTATGCATTATTTGAAGAGCTGTTTACCAACAACAGTTTTGACCTTTACTGATGACTCATCAGTGGGAACTCAGAAGTGATAACAAGATTGAAGTAATGTAGAAGTCACATTTCCATATACAAGTGTCATATCTTATTACTAAAATATTCTGAATTAGAGACGTTGAAAGTTTTTCCACTTGGTTATACTATAAATTAAAGATTCCAAGAAATTATATTTTTGATTTCATCCAAGTGTAGGCAAACAAAGTTTATGTGTGAAGTCACTTCACGTCAATTAATTCAACCTTGGTATTTTCTGGATCTTATTCCCACTGATGAGACCTCAATAAAGATCGAAATCAGTCTGGATAAGTGGCTCTTCCCATAATGCATAGCGTTATACATGTCCATAAGGATATGTACATTGCATTATGGGATACTAAGGCAATTGATGTGAAGTCATTAGCCTCTATATACAAGTAGCCCAGTCATGAAGTGACTTCATGAGCAAACTTTGTTTGTTTACACTTGGATAAAAGGATGAGAACATATTTCCTTGGCATCTTTAATGTATAGTATAACCAAGTGGAAAAATTTTCAACGTGTGCTGAATTGGCAGTCAGTTGGAGTAGATTGTTTATGTATAAAAAGAGAGAGTAAGCAAGAGAAAGAGCCTTATGGGACCCCAGCATTAGTTGTATAGATAGAAGAAAAGGTGCTGGCCACCATCACTTGAAGTAAGCACCCAGCCAGAAAGCTGGCTACACAATTTAAGAAGTCAGAGGGCAGACTGAATGATCTCGAAAGTTATTCCACTTAGTTATACTATAAATTAAAGATACCAAAATGTTATATTCTTGGTTTAATCCTTTATCCAAGTGTAAGCAAACAAAGTTTACACATGAAAAAACTTCACACCTGGGCAACTCATATATAGAGGCTAATAACATCATATACGAGTTGCTCAGTCGTGAAGTTACTTCACGTGCAAACTTTGTTTGCTTTCACTTGGATAAAAGATTAAACCAAGAATATAACTTTTTAGCATCTTTAATTTATAGACTGAATGATGGGAGTGTTCCTAATATCTTTATGCCAAACTTGGTCAAACACTCTGGAGATATGAAGAGCAACCACTTTAGGTTTGCCAAACCTTTCCAAGGAGTTTGTCCAGAGGTGGGTGACATACGTTAGTAGATTGACAGTGATGAAATTCACACTATTGGTCATTTATTGGATTGTGTAGAAATTTCGTATGGATAATTCTTTCCATTACTTAGAAAGAACTGAAGTGAGAGAAATTGTATGGTAGTTTGAAGGCAAGGATTTGTTGTATATGAGCTAGTTTCCAGACAGCAGAATAGATGCTGGTGGAATAAGAAAGTGTAAATAGGCAGTATAAAGTGGGAGTTAGCTCTCAGGCACAGACTTTTAGAACAACTGAAGAAATGTCATCAGGACCAGGAGATTTTTTGGTATCTAGTTTGAGCAAAATTTTTTGGATCTTTCTGGCAAAAGATCAAATGCAGCATTGAGTGTCTGAAATGGTTGGGGGACATCCACCATGTTCAGCTATGGAAGAGTTGGAGGAAAAGTACGAAGCCAGGAGGTTGGCTTTTTATATGAGTGATGATGCAATAGTACCATATGAGTGAAATAGTGGTAGGAGAAGTGTTGGGCAAAACTTACAACCAATAGCTTTAGCTAGAGTCTAGAAGGCATGGCTGTAATTTGAATAGGATGCAAGTTTCTTACTTTTAGTTCTCTCAAAATCAGTTTTCGATGTGGTGATAATTTTTTTGCAGCTATTCCGGGCTTTAGTGCAGAATGTATAGAAAGATGGAGTTTTGGAGCCAGTTATGGTATGCCTGACTCTTCTTTTGTACAGCCTTGGCACACCTGTGGGAGAACCACGGCTTAGATAGGGAATGAGAATTTAGGGTGGAGTGGGGAATAAATGATGTCATGTTGATGAATATTATTTCAGTGATTCTTTCTGTACATAGGTTTGATTCAAGTGATTAGAAACAGTAATCTGACCAAGGAAATGCAGAGTAGATGTTATGAAGATTTTCCCACTTGGCTTTCTGGTAATGCCATACAATGTGTGTGTGGATGTGTATGCTTGTGTATGTGTTGTTCCATGGGGGAAGAGATCAGCACTGCATTGTAGTCTGAGCTGCCTAGAGGGCAGACAACATTCACAGTGAGTTTAGATAGGTCACTGGTGAGGAAGAGGTCCCAAGTGTATGGGGGAGTGGTTGGGATTGTCTGATATTCTGGTGGCAAGTGGACAATTTGTGTTTGATCATTTGTGATTGCAAAAGTCTCAGCCTCTCTACCTGATTGATCTGTGCAATTTGAAGTGGGTAGCCAGTCATACCCATATTTGCCCATTATTCTTTCTCATTTCTCATTGTATGTTCCAATCTCCTCCAATAATTAGTATATCTTTCTTTGATATTGACGATGCCTTCCAAGCTGCTATAGAATAACAGTAATTCTTCTTCAGTACTTTCCAAAGTGGTCATGGTGAAAATCTTGCCATTACTATTCTTTCGTTTACTGTTTATAATAATGCTTCTTTTCCTCTTTTGTTGAGAAGAAATTTGACTCTTTCTTCATGTTTTGTACCATTTCCAGACCAGATGATTTTTCCTATATAAATGTAGAAGGCTAATGTGAAGAAGCCACACAGAGATACATGTATTCATCCTCCACACACATGCACGCACACACGTAGCAATGTGATTGTGATTATTAAACAGGTTGTATATAACAAAATATGTTCCCTAATTAATCAATGATATACATGCAAATGCAGCAATATACAGCATGGGAGTGCTTGAATCAAATTCCAGTTTACAGATTAATTCTTATGAGAAAATTACATTTCTATAATATCAATTATAAAACATCATTTTATTTGGAAGTTAAAATTATTACCATCTCATATCAATGAAAACATAATACACAAAGTGTTTGGCCTATTGAACTACAGAAACAAAATTCTGAGAATGTATCCTGATTTGTAAAATTCATACCTGGTCCAGCTTCACTAACATCAAATGGAATTCTCTTTTCTTCACCAATAGTAAGTGAAATATGGTTATCATCATCTAAAAGATTTTCCAAGCCACCAATCACTCGTACTTTCACAGGGCTGACCACACGAGGATGGAAAGGACTTCCTGTAAGGTTATTTTTTTAAAATATTGTTTTTAAACTCATAAGTATCCAACAACATAATGCCATTTTTATTATAATTTCTATTAAATCAGAAAGATAAATATTAAAATACCAAGATTTATGCAATCTTTAGTAAAAATATGAAATACAAAACTATCAACAATGATAATCTGTCAGTGCAAAAATTTTAATATAAAATTTCTGTAAAAAGGTTCACAGACTTCATGCTGTGCCTCAATCTAAAATAAGTGTAATATAAATAGACACATACTTAGTTTATTTTGTTGAGCTACTTATGCTTTAGAGTAACAGTAGCTTTAAATGAAGTTTTAAAACTGAAATGTTGTGAATAAACTGCATAATGCACAACACCTACTGTTTACTAGATTTGAATCCAAAATGGCAGATAGAGAATATCCAGTAATTTGACTAAAAGTCTATATAGCTGTCAGCTGTATAGATAGGAAAAATGAAAGAGTTTGAGAACAGGAACCAAACCTTTGAGATTCAGTGGCGAGCCCTGAAGAAAACATTGATTGATTCAGCCGGAGAAGCATGTGGTGACGTTATCTGCAAGGATAGAAAAATCAGAACTCCATGGTGGACACAGGAAGTTAAAGAGGCAGTGAAGGAAAGAAGAAAGCATATCAAAAGTTCCTGACAAATAAGTCAGCTTGTGCTCTTAAATATACAGAGACAAATGTAAGAAAGCTAAACATTGTGTAAAACTAGCTAAACAAAAGTCATGGGAAGACTTTGGTAAGAACACAGAAAATAAATATCAGGAAGGTGGCAAAATATTCTAGAGACTATTCAAAAAGCTCAGAAATGGAGAAAACAGCACTGTCAAAGGAATTAGAGATGATAAAGGCAACATGAAAAATAAAGAAAAAAATATCCTTGATGTAAGAAGTAACTGCTTTGAAAAATTACTAAATGAAACAAACAGTGACAGAGCAGTGGTAAAAAAAACGCTCAACAGGCATGCAATCAGGAATACGGAGTAGAAAAAGCCATCAAAAGCCTGAAATGTAGAAAGGCAGCAGGAATAATGATATTCGACCAGAAATTGCTCACGTATGGAGGTATAAAATCTTGCAATAGCTGCACTGCATTTTAAAAGGCATGGACAGAGGGATGAATTTCAGATGATTGGAGTAGAGCTCTCATAGTACCCATATATAAAAATTGAAATAAAACTGAACATGAGAATGAAATTCCTGGTAGGATTTATGCAAGGAAGGCCTGGTGAAGAACAAGCAGGATTTAGGCCAAATAGAGGCTATCAGGAGATCAGATTTTTTCACTTTATAACAAATAGCGGAGAAATTGTGGGAATATAACAAAGATCTGTATTTAAATTTTGTAGACCTGTATGACAAAGTGCCAAGAGAAAAGCGATTCAAAATGCTACAGTTATATGGTGTCAATGGAGTATTTTATTAAGCAATACTTAGTCTTTATTTGAGTTGTAAGTCAGCAGTTAGAATTGAAGGAAGTACAGGAAGATGGTTTGATGTTAAATCAGGTGTCATCAAGGATTTACATTATCTCCTCTGTTCTTTATTATCTATATGGATCACATTATGAAGGAAAGCAGTATTAAACCTGATATCAAAATTGGAGATGTTAATCTCAGCTCTTTTCTTTATGCAGATGATGTTATACCTTTAAATAAATCAGTACAAGTCTTTAAGATTTCTTGACTAAATTGAGTAACTGTTGTAATAAATTTGATATGAAAATCAGCAATAACAGGTCAAAGACAATGAAAATAGGCAGAAGCATTGAAATTATCAACTATATCATGAATGAAGAACCTATAGAACAGGTAAAACATTTCAGCTACTTAGGGACAAATTTTAGTGAAGTTGGTAAATTTAATCAGAAAATAGACAACAGAATCAACAAAGCAGGTATTGTAGAAAGTGAACTGAATAAATTTATATGGAATAAGAGAGAAATTTTTGGCATGAAGTTTTTGGTATGAAAATCAGTAATAACAAGACAAAGACAATGAAAATAGGCAGAAATTGAAAATATCAACTACATCGTGAAGGGAGAACCTATAGAACAAGTAAAATTTTTAGTGAAAATGGTAAATTAATGTAGAAATAGACAACAGAATCAACAAAATAGGTATGGTAGGAAGTCAAATGAATAAATTTATATGGAATAAGAGAGAAATTAATCAAAACACTAAATTAGTTGTATACAAGACAGTGCTCAAACCAATTTTAACTTATGGATCTGAGAGGTGGGCTTGAAATAAAGCACTTGACCAAAGACTGGAGACCACAGATATGAGAGTCCCCATTTTACCTGGGTGATCTATAACTTATTATCATTTCCCCTCTCAACTGATGTTCATAATTACAATGTCTTAATTCAAGGAACATCCATCATGCAACCTTTTGAACATTTAGTTCCCATTGGTTATTCACATTCACTCTTTCACTGAATAACAATTTTTCCAAACAGTAAACTCATTAAAATATAATACATAATCCATTCTGCAAGTACAAATACTTTCAATTATCAAAATCACACCACAAAGAGTATAAAAATAATAAATTTAACCAGCAATTATGCATTATAAGGAAGAATCTTCCTTGAGATTTCTGCTTATAATTGCACTACTGGGGAACTCAAGATGAAATTCAATGAAATATTACTAAGATGGTGCAAGAATTATATACAATGCATATGTTTCATCTACAGTAATATATTATTTTACCAACAAAGTATATTGCTGCAGTGTATATATACAAAACAAAAACAAAAGATTTCAATAAAACACATATGTAACCAGGTATCTTACTCTGATACAGTAACTTATTAGATAGCTGGCCAAACATTTTTCAGTACCTAATACACACTTTTTGATGAAGGACAATGTAGTTAGTATCAATTAAACCATCAACTGAACAGTTGTTAGATATTATTCATTTGAAGTATAAAGTTAAAAATGCATCAATAGAATGTGAGTTACTGTAAAAATTCTATTTTTTAATGCTTCTTAGTGGTTTGTGTGTGTATGCGTGCAGAAAAAAAGTAATCAAAGATAAAATTCCACTTTAACATGATCTCAGTACTCAAAGAATGTAGTTCTGTTATCAAGCTGTATATGTAGTAGCATGACCCATGTGTTAATTTAAAGAAGAAAAATTATTAATTATACAATATTAATCCCAAAATTGATATATTCCCAGATATTCTCATTCATCCATAATGGACAAATATCTAACTTCATTCACCTGGTATTTCTCTTCCATTCCATAAAACTCGAATATCAAATACTCCAACTTCTTGAGGAACATATTGAACAATAAATATACCCTCTTCCTCTTCTTCAATTGTGCATTCTGCTTCACAATCAGGCCCTTGAAAATGAAATTATGTTAACTTTTAGCTAACAGAAAAACAATCTTTTACAAAATTTACACAATTTTGTTATTCACATACCATATTCTAAATTTAAACTAACCATAAATGTTGGTCAACTTCTGAATTTGGTACTTAAATGTCAACAAGTATGGCAATGACATAATAGCATTCACATATATCAATGTCATTCTTTCTTTTCTCTCTCTCTCTCTTAAATGAATCAAAATAGATAGAAACATTAAATTCATTACATTTGATTTATTAGTTCTGATGATAATAAATTTAAATGTATTATCATCAGAACTCTGACAGAGCAGCATTAATGTTACCGAAAAAACTATAACAGAAATGTCAGACATTTCATGCAATAAAATCTGCATAACGTTTCAAGCTTGTGGCTAAACCATGTTTCTATCCATTTCAATTGATTAATTAAAGTTATGGCCATATAAGATATAATTGATGCCACTAATTTTTGCAGTAACTGAAATATATATATATATATATATATATATATACATTGAAAATCTGAAAATTATATATTGCTATTTATTGCTACTGGCAAAAGCAGCAGGGTATGGATGTGTGGTAAAAAAAAAAAGTTTTGTGTATCAGGAGGTTCTTCCCCCCCCTCCTCCACTTTTGTGTATATCTATACAATAATTTGTTTTAAGTTAGTAAGATTATCTATTGTCTGCATTATTTGTGTAGCAATATTAAATGCATTTCTGTTTACTGTATCATGTGCAAATGAAATGCAGATAGTGGGAAGCACTTAGTGATTTGAGTAATATTATCTCCAACTTTAGTAGTACAGGAGCAGCAAAATGGAAATAGGTGAATTCTGACCTATAAATAAGCAATATTTTTGAGCATAGGGGAAAAGGAAAGAGGTGTGGAAATATTCGAATTTAAAGAGTGTTACAAAGAGAGATGTCCTTGATTATGTGAATGAACAGTGGGCAACAGTGGGATGTGTGGTGTAAGAAATAGAGGAGTTTCAAAAGAAAATTGAAGGCATGAAGATTGAATTTGAGAGGACAAAGATTATGAGACTTAAGAGATTAAATTGTGCAAGGAGAGTAAGGAAGAGACAAATGCAAGAGAATGGGAGAGATAGGGAAAAAAAGGAATCTGTAATCCAGAGTATTTTAGTAATAAGATGTGTCACTCTTTGGCTACTTGTATATGGAAATATTACTTCTGCATTACTTCAGCCTTGGTATCACTTCTGGGTCTGGCTCCCAGTGATGAGATCTAAATAAAGGTCAAACTGGTCTAGGTAGTTATCCTTTCCATAATGCATCATTATACATGTCAGTAAAGATATGTGCAATGCATTATGGATACTAAGGCAATTAATGTGAAGTCATTAGCATCTAATATACAAGTGGTCCAGTCATGAAGTGACTTCACATGCAAACTTTGTTTGCTCACACTTTGAAAAAGGATGAAACCAAGAATATAATTTATTGGCATCTTTAATTTAAATTCTTATCATTAGAAATCCAATGATAAGAATGAACAGCAATTTATTGAATTGTTGCAAGACAACTTTCTCAAGCAGCATGTGACAGAAGGAACTGGAGGTCAAAGAGAATTGTAATTTTTCATAGTGCCAGAAGGGGTCTTTGTTAAGATATCACTATTTTACCACCAGTTTGTGACGGTGATCATGGAGTGCTTTTTTTGGGAAGTATCTAATTATATTGATGTTTCCATGATAATAGGTTATATGCTGAATTACAAAGTTGGAAATTATAATCAACTTAGGAGAATACTATCTTTGGTCCCATAGTATCAGTTACTGAATGGGAAAAATGTGAAGAATGCATGGGAATCTTTGAAAAAAGTGTTTAAATGAGGCAGTGTATCTGAATATATCCCTAATGTTCGAAGAATAAATAGGTTAGGAGTGAAATCGACGTGCAACCTTTTTCTCATGATATTCTTTCCACATATCTTCTTCTTCTTGTGGATCTCTTGCTTAATAAGGTTGCACATCCATTTCACTCCCAATCTATTTATTCTTCGAACACTAAGGATATATTCAGATACACTGCCTCATTTAAACACTTTCCACAAGTCTCACCTCAGGAATGGAAGGAATGTACAATAGTTCCATTGTACAAGTGTTGTGCAAAAACTGATGTGTCTAACTACCGACCTATCAGCATCTCTGGTGTGGTAGTGAAGATTTTAAATAAGTTGGTAAGAACTTGCATACAGAAATGGATAGACAAGCTATACTCTGCAAGGAGTAGCACGAATTTACTAAACAATGTTACAGCCGAGTTGGATAAAGGAAATGGACACACCATGATAATGTTGGATTTTGCTAAGGCATTTGATAGGATACCAAACAAAAGGCTGTTGCATAAAATGGAGAATATGGAATTGGAATATAAACTCTTGACTTGGATTGGTGGGTGGTTGACAGACAGTTTTAAGAAAGTTGTATATGGTGGGCGTGAATCTGCCAGATTTTAAGGTGACCAGTGGTGAATCTCAGGATTCAGTCTTTGGGCCATTGTTGTTCAATCTATACATTAATAACATTAGGAAGGATCTAAAATGAGATGTGCAAATTGTTTGCCAATGTTGCAAAGATAGACAGGGTAATCATGGATGCTGCTGATATCCAGCACATACTGGATTTGAATAGGCTTGAAATTTGGGCAAACAAAAATGCTGGTCAGTTTAATGTTAGTAAGTATAAAGTTGTGCACTTTGGAGTGATGAGATTTCGAGGCATATTATATTAAGCGGGGTTATGTTACAAGAAACTCACAATGCTAGGGATCTTGGTGTAATGGTGGATAGGAATTTGAAGTTCAAAGGTCACATACATAGTCATAAATACAACTCAGAGGAAAATTGCAATGTTGAAGCGAACCTTGACATGTAAGGATAAGGAAGTCACTTTGCCTTTTTATAAGGCCTTGATAAGATAAGACCACACCTGGATTATTGTATGCAGATTTGGTCTCCTGGGTTCCAAGAGGATAAATAAGCTGTAGAAAGGGTGCAAAGAAGAGTTACAAAGATTTCATTCAGATTATGGGATTTAGATTATAAGGAAAGATTGTGAGCATGTGGATTGCAGACTCTGGTTAACAGGAGAAAGAGGGGTGATATGAGAGAGGTCTATAAACTCATTCTCGTATTCTCTCCCCACCTTCCATATAACGAAAAATGGAGAGAGAATACAAGAACATCCATGGAAGTTAAGTTTGTTCACAATGAAGAAAGGGATAAGAGCTAGGTTTTCCTCTCACAGAGCAGAGAGTGAGTGGGACAGTTTGACTTTAGTGGTGGTGAGGGGCATCTAGTGTGAATGAATTTAAGGGAAGGTATGATGGCTGGTTTGGGTGATTTATAGCCTCCCACGATGAGTCCTCGACTCCCTGGAGGTCTCAGATAATAATAATAACATTTTTACACTCAGCTGTCGGTATCTTGTGCTCACCAACTTCAGTTGTATACTATATCTGCTCCAATCAAGTCTTGTGCTATTACCATCTTTAACTTCAAAATTTTCACAAAGTATATAATAAAGTTAACATCCTTTAATTAAAAGCTCATTTAATTTTATCTTTTTTAGCCTAGCTATTAAAAAAGGAGACTGATCTATTACCCAAATAGCTTAGCTTTATTATTATTATTTTTTTTATCAAACTTTAAACAATTTATGAGGATCATGATTTTTAGAAATTTCTCAGCATCAACTCCCCTCCTACATACACACACGCACACACACAAATATGCGCGTGCACGCACACGCACACACCACAAAATACAAGTAAAAATGGTATATCACTTTATTATTAAACAATCTGGATGAGAGATAGTTGTGGAACATTTTTCTGCTTGGTTTAATGCGAATTATATTTGACAAGAAACTATATATTCTTGTTTAAATCCTATATCTGAGCACAGGTGCAAGCATAAAGTATCTTCACAACTAGTCTACATGTATACAGTGGTTACATCAATTGCCTTAGTATTGCATAATTGAAACACATTGTGGGAAAGTACCCAGACTGGTACTTTTAATGAGGTCACATCAATGGGTGTCAGACCCAAGAAGATATCAAAGTTAAATCAATGCAGAAGTCATATACAATGTCAATGAACACCATAGATGGGCAGAACAAACAGCCATAGTGCCCACCTTAATAAGGCATAGGACCTCTTTTCGCTGCAATGACTGCAGCAATCCTACGCAGCACAGTTTTTGCAAGCATACAATAGTTATCAATGGGAAATTTGTACCATTCTTCCTGTGGGAATATAATTATGTCCTGGTCTGTTGGGGCAGACATCCCCTGATTTCGCCCGACACTCCAGTTTATCTCACAGATGTTCAGTAGAGTTGAGATCAGGGCTCTGTGGAGGCCAGTCAAGTGTGGTGAGGTTCATGTCCACAAATCACGCAGCTGCAGCCTTATGACATGGTGCATTGTCTTGTTAAAAAAAACCATTGTCAATTCCACAAAGTAGGAAGTGTTACATTGTCCAGAATGTTCAGATACATCTCTAAGTTCAATATTCATGGCATCACAAACAGAGGTCTGAGATGAAAACCAGGAAAAACAGAAGTTTCATAGTTAAGGTTACATACTCTGGTAACATTCACCAGTCATCCACCACCACACTCATCCATCAACCTGGTAGAGGATGTAGCTCAAATTGTTGCCCATAACACAGCTTTTTAAGGTTCTACATCCTACTATATGCATATCGTCTTCATCACTGAAGTCGATACTGCATATTAGTTCAGGTAATGTGGAGCTTACATATTGCAGTCCTACCATGGAAACCCATGTTGTGAGCCTCAGTTCTATGTGCAGACTGGTATTCCAGTTGATGCCTGAAACTCTGCATTCAACATGTCAGCTGACGAATGGTGGTTTTTACAAATTATCCGTCATAGCACCTATGGTCACATTTGGTGAGTGTGGTGGGTCGTCCACTGCGGATAGCATATGCAATCGACTCCTTTATATATATATAGTATTCAAAAAGAAAAAGTGCTGATGGACCACAAGGCATCACATTCCTTACTATGAGTAAGTAATGTAGTGTCGTAACTCAAACAGTAGTTGAGGAAGATTGTACAAGTGTACAGAAAGTGTGTGGAAGTGATAGCGAGGGAAAAGAGTTTGATTAACGATAAAATGTGATAATGATGTAGAAAAAATAATGCAATTAATAGTAATATGTCAAACAGATTTGATGGCAAACAACTTGTGGAACTGAAGATAAGATAGCAATAGTGAATGATAGTAACAAAAGAATGATGCAAGATTTGAAAGCTGAGTTGGTGAAGATGAGGCAAGAAATGAAGCAGATGCAGAGTGAAATGAAGAGAACTGTAGATATGCGTGGAAGAGTGAAGAAGATGGGAATGAATGATGTAGGTATGGAAGAGGTAATGAAAGACTTGTGAGTGGCATTATGTGGGGATTTGATTATTACAGGTGTGGTAAATAAGAGTATGTACAAAGTTTGTTTTCTGTGAGGTAAAATGAATAGAGTGATTGAGGCATTAGATATCAGGAGTTAGTATGCAAAAGAGTTGGTAGTGGTAGTAGCAACAAATAACTTGAGTGGGAACAAAGGAATGCAAGACTGGATATCAGGAGCTTGTTGAGAAGAATAAAATATAATAGCGTGATAGGAAAGGTAGTCAGTGTGTTGCCCAGGTATGAGAGAGAGAGAGAGATAAGGTGGAGGGCAAGGATTATGAATGATAGTAGAAATATGTGAAGAGAAATGAGGGCAGTTTGTTAAGATGTGGAATTAGCTTGAAGGATGAATTGAACTGTATAAGAGTGATGGACTTCGTTTGAATGGTTTTGGTGTGAGCATATAGAATGAATCTGAGCAAGTAAGAAGCAATGCTTCCTCTTGAAAGAGCAGAAGAGTAAGGAAGGAGATATTGAAGTGATGCCAATGAATTGAGAAGTGGGTAGCATGAGTGTAAAGAATGAGAGAACAGATGTGCAAGATAAACAGGGAAATCAGCAAGCTCAGGGTGGACAGAGGAACATTGTGTGAGAAAGGTTGATGCTCAAAGAGGAAGTGAATGTACATGTAGACAAGGAAGAAATGGGATATACTGGGATGTAGGAAAAACATTTGAAGAAGGTGCTGGGATAGGTAAGAAGAAAAATAAATGGTTCCAGGAAGATATGGGAAAAGTCACATCTGATAAGTGGTAGCAGTGAAATTTGTTATAGATCAAGATATGAGTGTTATGTTTGTGCATGAATGCTAGAAGTATCAGAAACAAGGGAAATGAAATGGTTGCATTGATTGAGTTGAAAGGAAAAAATGGAAGGGTATATGATGTTTTTTATGAAGATAGAAAGGTAAAACGTAAAGGTAAAGGTAATGTCCATGCAAGGTAGAGATGCAAGAGGAGAAACAGCAGCACTGGTTTTGAGAGCATCAACTTAATGACCAATCTGTCTGTCAAGTGTTGTGGTTGAAGTGTTGGAGAGGCTAGTGAGAACTAGGATCCAGAATTGGGTTGACAAAGTGATATTATCTTTGATGGACAGCACGGATTTGCTAAAGAATCATCATGATTTAGTAATCTGCTTATTTATTACAATAAGGTGATGGCTGCATTGGACGGGGAGGGGGGGGGATAGATACACAGTGGTATACTTGGATTTTGCAAAGGGTTTTGATAGATTATCACATGATAAGTTGATAGTCAAACTAGAGCAGAAGGGATTGGATATTAGACTAGTGCATTGGACTGGAGATTCACTGTTTGATAGGAATCCACAAGTTGTGTATGGGGGAGCAATATCCAAATATCCAGGAAGAAGAGACACACTAGTGGTGTGCCTCAGGGATCTGTTTTAGGACCATGGCTGTTTAACCTGTATGTTAATGATAATTGGGAAGATTTAAATGGGGATATTCAGTTGAAGATTAATGTCGAAGAGGTTTTTCATAAAATGGTGGGAGATAGTGGAAGAATATGAGGTCATACCCAAAAGCTGTTTAAGAAGGGTGTGAGCAAGAGAGTGACAAGCATGTTTTTGTATGGAGAGTTGGGAATGATTGGAATGCACTGCCTGAGAATTTGGTGTCTGCAGAGAATTTGAATGTATTTAAGGCATGATACGATGAGCTGTGTGTTGATGAAGGGACCTCCTGCGATGAGTCTTTGACTCCATGGAAGGGGGGGGGGGTCCTCGGAGTAATAATAATGTCATAATCCAGTTCCTGCTTTATAGACAAAAACAGAAATGTTTATGTTTTCAAGTCACTTCAAGCCTTCACAAAGTAGGTAGATAGTCTTCACAGTGGGTGACGAAAATTGTCTACCACCTGAATGCATTTTCACTATATAATTTAAGGAAATTACAACGTACTAGGATATACATTAAAATAAATTTTAATATACTTCAATATTTCGGCAACGTCACATTGCCATTTTCAAGAACTTAAGTACAAGACACGTGCATGCAGGCACAACAAAACAGTAAGTGAGGAAGAAGTAGGAAGCTATTATTTCTCCTAAAGTCCTGATGGTGCCCTTTAGCAGGCAATGTTGGTATTCTTGGGCGATTGGGCTGAAGGTCTTCTGATGTAGGTTCCCAAATTTGAGGCAGTCTCATGCAGCCAAATTTGTTGAGGTTCGGATCGTTTCTTAGGGCTGAAGCTGATTCCATGAAAAGCCTTTCATATTTGTATTTGCTATGGTGTATTATCCTGGCTTTCTTCTGCCGTATTCTATGGCAGGTATCCAAGCGCATGGTCAGCAAGACCAGAGTGGCTGTATTGGTGAAGACAGATGTAGTCCTTGTGTTCTGAAATTCTGATATTTGCTGTCCTGCCTGTTTGGCCATTTGATAGGGGGGGGGGTTGGTCTTTAATAGAGCAGATAAGGGATGCCAATTTTTTATATGGTCTGTAACAAGAAGTTAAGTTATGTTTTTTTAGGATTTTTGTGATTTTTTCCGAGGTGCCTAGAATATAGGGTATGGTGATGGATTTAGAATAATCCTTATTCTAAATCCATCACCATACTGGTTTTCTGGTTTCAATATTTTTTGGATTTTTTTTTTTTTGGGGGGGGGGAGCCATTGGTTGAGAATGTGGTTTAGTTCTGTGGTTAGGGCATTGTCATTTGAGCAGATAAGTTTAAAGTTTAGCCCTGTTGTGTAGTGTCTTAATGACTCCGTATTGTTGTGAGGAGGGGTGGTGGGATTGTTGGTGAATGTATCTGCCTCTATGGGTGGGTTTTCTATAGACTGAGAAAACCAAGGTTCCATCAGGCTGGCAGGTGACTAGTGTGTCTAAGAAAGGAAGGCAATTGTTTTTTTTCCTCTTCCAGGGTGAATTTGATTCTGGGGTGTTGGTTGTTTAAGTGTGTTAAGAAGGAGAGGAGTGCATCGGAGCCATGTGGCCAAATATCGAACACATCATCAACATAGTAAAGCCAAACGGTTGGTTTTTGTGGGGCAGAGTTAAGGCTTTCTTTTCAAATGTCTCCATATAAAAGTTGGCCAAGGGTGGGAAGAGTGGAGAACCCATGGCTGTCCCCTCTATTTGTTTGTAGAATTTTCCTTGCCAAACAAAATAGCCTGAGTTCATTGTGAACTGAAATAGGGCTGTGATATCGGGAGGAAATTTAGCTTGGAATAGCTCTCAGGATTCTTTGAGTTTTGGACATTTGTGAATAAGGAGGAGACATCAAAACTGACCATTATGTCAGTGTGTTTGAGTGTAAGGTTTTCTATGCTGGCTTTGAAGTGGGCTGAGTTTTTTTATGTGTGAAGGTGTGTTGCCAGTATAGTGTGTGAAAGAGCTTTGGCCCAATGTTTAGCTAGTTTGTATGTGGGGGAATCAATGCCATCCACTATGGGACGTAATGGCACATTTTCCTTGTGAATTTTTGGGAGTCCATAAATACGGGGGGGGGGGGGGGGTTATGGAGTTGTATGGTTTTAATTTGTTAGTGATTTCCACAGGCCAAGAAGTGACATTCTTAAGGAGCCTGTGGAGTTTTCTAATTTGTGAGTTGGTGGGACGATCTAACAATTACACAGGTAAGCTGTGTAACAAAAGATTACACAGCTTACCTGTGTAATCTTTTTGGTTAAGCAATACTGTGGCATTCCCTTTATCAGCTTTGGTGATTATTATTTTCTTGTTTTTCTTTAATTCTAATAGAGATTTAATTTTTTTACTGGGCATGTTGGTTTTAGGTGGTTTAGCTATGGTTAGACCACAAGCTACATCCAGTCTAATATCGTTGGCAATGTGGTTTGGAAGGTGTCAAATCCCGCATTCAATTCGTATCATAATATCCTCAGCAGGTATTCTTCTGGGCCCAATGGCGAAGTTGTGGCCACGTGTGAGGCCATCGAGTGCTTCAGGTTTCACACTAAGTGACGAAAGGTTAACTACCGTTTCAGTAGGAAGTTGCGGTTTCGAGATCGAGTCCTTTTTTAAATTTTCAAATTTTTTGATGTGTCGATCTCATACTTTTTTAAATTCTTTCTTCGCTGCAGTACACGAGATGTCATATAAAATAGACCAAATTTCGTGGCTTAAGGTGCTTGAAAGATCATCTTCAAGTGCTTGGATAGCTAAGTTAGCATCATTCAGGAAACTGCAAGTAGTAGCAATTTGTTCCCTGAGTAAAGCTTGGCTGGCAAGGTTATAAATACAGAGTGCCTTTTGCGAAGAGAAACGGCGCTTAAATTTGACAGAGTTAGGGATTACCTGGTTATCCCGGCAGCGCTTCAGGAAGGCGAGACTGTTCAGTTGTCTTGATAGTTTTAACTTCATTTTACCGTAATGGCGTGCTTTACGTGCAATATCATCTCCGTGGATTATCATAATTCTCGTGGAAAGGCTTAGACGTTGGTTATGCATTTTCACTATATAAGTTAAGGAAATTACAATGTACTAGGATATACATTAAAATAAATTTTTTTTAATATATATCCTAGTACGTTGTAATTTCCTTAAATTATATAGTGAAAATGCATAACCAACGTCTAAACCTTTTCACGAGAAACACCTGAATGCATATACAACAAAACTATTTTTAGAGTGATAAAAGTCAGCTGACAAATTAGACCTGTTAATTACCAGTTAACAATTTACAAAGTTTCCTCCACTCCCCTAAAGACAATGCTCTATTCTACAAACATCCTGACATATAAATGATTCCTTATTATTGCAGACAGGACACATGGATAAAACTGGGAGAAGTTTCAAAATCCATAAAAGAGATATACATGCAATGTTGAAAACGAGAGAGAAGAAAGAATTGTACTCATAATACACACTCTCACAGAACATCACATGTTCTGTGAGAGTGTGTATTATGTAAGAGGCAAGCTTCTTCTGTGGTTTTCATAGAAGAGAATTACTTTGACAGGATGTTCAAAGAGTCTTCCGAGGTCATTTGGTCGCATGGCACAATAAACAGAAATCAAGGACTTATATTTCATAACATATGGAAGTCATTAATTAGTGTATATAATATTCATGACCTCTCTTATGCCAGCAATTACATACAGAGTTTACACAATAATGTACAAACCGTGCATGATGTGCCCAATGATACAAGTAATAAAAACCATCAATTCAGTATATTTCAATTTATGGAAATAATGGCTTTTGGAAATGTTTGAGTTTTTTTTTTGTGTTAAATATCTTTCTGAAGATAGTGTCAGCTATGAAAACAGCAAAATATGCCAGAGAAACATTCTCTGACATATTTTGCTGATAAATTTGAATGAATAAAAAGTCTATAACTCAAACCTGATTAATCATTTAAAGTTGATCATAAGATGTTCCCTTACTAACCACAAATGCTATTAACAGCTTTACTATGATAGCAAACTCCATTCCTCTTCTTTGCTTGACAAATCTTAAAGTGCACAATCATTTCAAGCTCAAGATCTTCCATAACCAATGCTTTAAACTCAGATATTGCTTTCCCCAGTGAGGTGAGGACACTCTTGTTAACTTCAATGCTACCTAAGTGTAACCCTATCTCATTTTTTGAAAGAAAGATTTCATTAACTTTCTCTTACCTTTGTTAACCAGATCACGATCATATTTTCTTCTAAGACTAACACCACTAACCTAATGCTACTTCTCATCTGTTAACTTTATAAATTCCAAATCCACCAAACCTTGGAATAGTGTTCACACATTTTGGGTTGGGCACCCAAACCATCCTTAAAAATTCTCCTTAATATCATTCAGAATTTACGTAAAATGTAAGCAGATTAATAAATTGAGTCCATCACAAATAGCATTCATGAGACAGAGAGTGAGAGATGCAGATATCATCTAAAGGTCTTGACAATGTAACTGTGCACTGTTCACTGAAAAGACAGTACACACACACACACACTACTAATTGTCCAGACACCTCTGTTATTTGAAGTTATGGAACATTCCAGGTTTGTTAATAACATAAAAACCAGTGTACAGATAGTAGGATGCAGTATTTCATTGTAGCAGTTGAATACAGGTGGAATAGCAATACGACTTGAACTCAGTGACTTCGAGAGAGAGAGGTGTCATCATGGGCTGTCATAATATTGGTGGCATATTCATGCGTGTCACTGCTGCTCAACTGGAGCATCCAAAATCAACTGTCGGTGATGTGATCAACAAATGGAGCTGTTCTGGCATTGCTAGTGCAGGAAAATACCCAGGCAGTGCTGAAAATGACTGACAGGAACAGGAGGGTGGTAAAACTGCTGGCAGGCAAAAACTGGCAACAATCAGCACAGACCATCTGTGATGCGTTCCAGAGTGCCAGTAACACCATGGTGAGCACTAATACTGTATGAAAAGAACTCCATTTACTGGGTTTCCATGGAAGGGCAGTGGAACACAAGCTGAACATCACAACAATGAAAAAGGTGGCTCGTCTGGCCTGGTACAAAGAGCGTGTGAACTGGGCAATTGACCAGTTGGATGGAAAACGGTACTCTGGAGTAATGAATCAAGGTTCACCTGTTTCCAGTCTGATGGCAGGGTGTGGGTGTGAAGGCAGCCTGGTGTATGCTTGTTACCACAGTAAAGTTTGGCAGTGGAGGAGTAATGGTGTGGGGTGCATTCAGCTGGTTTGGAGTGGGATCACTTGTCGTTGTCCATGGTTTCATGAAGGCAGCTCAGTACCTTGATATTCTGCATAATCAGGTACTGCCTACATTGTAAAGTTTTTATGGAATGGACCTCTGTCACTATCAAGACGACAATGCCCAATGTCATAAAGCTGCAGCTGTTATGGAATGGTATAAAGAGATGGGTGTTAAAGGACTGCCCTTGCCTGTGAAGATTTCTGACCTCTACCCCACTGAACACCTGTGGGACGAATTGGAGTAGCAACTAAAGTCTAGAGCAACACTTCCTCAATCTGTTGCTGAATTCAGTGCTGCTTTGATGGAGGAATAGAGACAAATTCCACCTGATGCCTGCTGCACATTGGTGGAAAGCAGGAGGTGATCAAAGCCAAAGGTGGTTTTGGGTTTAGGGTTTTAGGCAAACCGATATTGGGGTTTGCCTGCTATATCTACTCTATAATATAAAATGATAAGCCTTTTTTTTTTTTGTAACTTTTTTTTGTTAAGTTATTTGAAACGTTTTGAAACTCAGGGCTACCCTGAGTGTCAAGTCTTCAAAATTCGAGTCATCGGAATTCAAGGAGAACTGGCCTACCAGTCTGGAACTTGGGGGGGTGGGGGCTCTGTAGGTGCCAGGGGGTGGAAGCCCCCCTTTTGAGTTTTCAAAATTCGAGTCATCAGAATTCAAGGAGAATTCTGATGCCTACCTGTACGGAACTGGGGGGGCACCGTAGGTGTCAGGGTGAAGAGCCCCCCTAGTATATATATAAAAGTTTGATTTGGGGTGTAATGTTATGCATGCTACTTTTCCAGTTTACTAATATCATTTAACTATAATATTTTAAATAGCTTAAAATGATTAATAAAAATTTTAAAAATATGGCATATATCTTTAAATATTCTGCATGACAGTCCTGCAATTATAATATTTAGATGGTATATGATTTTTACACCATGCAAGACTACTTCACCATTTATTGATGGCCCCAAGTGGATTGGGGAAAAAAATACCATGTTTGCTCTCAAGAGGAGGGTTCAGAGATTATTTTATCCTTAGCCCATTTGTGTACTTTATCAATCAATTGCTGAAAACAGAATTTATGGCTGGCATGGAAACATTATGATCACATTTGCCCCTGTCATTAAACGAAACTTTTACTATATCTACCAATCTATCCATATATATATATATATATAACTAAACTCCACAAATTCCAAGTCAGAACATCAGATCTCTACCTGTTCTTCAACACCTCAGGTACCCATCAGCACACCTACCTGCCCTTTCCTGTCAATAAAGTGATCATCAGACATATGCAGTGGACAGTGCCTCTAGCACCAGTAACATCATCCACACAGCAATGAAGCTACTTACTGGTACCCACTGCACAGAGAGTAGAGAAGACACATTTAACTTTCTTTTCATTACCAACAAACTATTAATTCCGATTTTAATTTTAAAGAATCAGAAGGAAAAACCAGAATCTCTCAGCCATAGAAGCTGAGCAACATCTCATGCACAGCCTGCATGGAAAGCTGCACAGCTGACTATTACTCAAATATCATCACCATCAAGAAAAGAAAAAGGAACTCGAAATCAATTCCACATAGACTGGAAAATATAATGAGACTCTCTGTGTGTGGGGCTGAAAAATCACCTAAAAACTTCAGCATGTACAGATAATAAACAACCATGTAGCTGAGGACAAGATGAGAACTGTTGTGTTCCATTATTAAAATTGTACTATTTTTCCCGTGATGATATGAAAAGGATTATCTTTTCCTTCCTTTGCCATTTTCTTATGTTTTTATATGTAATATGTATTTAATACGTATTTTTTTAAAATGCAAATATTTTGTTGTTTCAAGCTAATCAAATATATATTTTGACCAAGGTTAAATAAAAAAATATATAGAGAGAGATTTTTTTTTTTAATGTATTAAATTTTAATTTACCATCCACATGCACTTCTGGTTTTCCCCAGAGTCCCTTTGCTAATATTTTGAAAGTTGCAGAGGAGCCCAGTTCTGCAATGTTAAGACCAGTGCCTTCTACTCTAGGACTTTCTCCCTCTTCAGCTATGAATGTAATTGGGCTTCCTATAAAAGAGTAAAAAATTCCAATATATGTTTGGCAAAAATCACATTAGAAACTAATTCTTAATAAGGTACTATTATGGAAGTGTTATACAAATGTTTGGTCAGGAATACTGGAATATAGCTCAAAAGTTTACTCAAACTGATATTATTCCATCAAGAGAATCAAAGATATTGAGAGAAGATTCAATAAGCATGTAGGGGAATTATGTCATGATAGTTAATGGAATTACTAGTTAGCAATTTATAATTTGTTGAATTTATCCAACAGGAAAGGAGATTTAACTGAAGTTTAGAAGTTAGTTTAGAGAATATATGAAGACAGAAAGCACAAGTTCATTGTATATAGTTGGACAAAGTTCAACTAGAAGACATAATAAAAAAGTACAGAAATCAGAACAAATACATGTTAATTTTTTACTTTTAAAAGTTGAAAATGCATAATGGTGTTTATAAAAAGTTAGAGAAATAGTTTAGTAATAATAAGTAGAGTACTGGTTAATAAAAAATTCATGTATCATGATTATCTAATTTAATACACTAACACGTCAATGTTCCTAAAAAAATTCAATCTTACTAGATATGTACACAAACGTAGAAAAAAATACATTGATCAATGGCACTATTGATAATTGTGACAAACTGAATTATATTTCACATTTAAAATTTTGCAAAATCAGGACATCTTATCTAACCTTAAACATTTTTGGACATGAGTCAAAGCCATGGATAAGCTTGGAGAAACTTGTGTAGTTGCTTTTGACATTTTCAAGGCATTCGATTAGATCTGGCACAGAAGCCTCCTACCCGAGCTACTATTCATTGTCTCACTTGTGCCTTTCTGAAGGTCACCAATTCTATTTCTGACCATTAAAATGCATGCCATGGTGAGTGATTTCTTACCATCTGATTTCTCTATTAATACCAGGTAACTAAGAAGTAACCCTTCCTCCTATACATTAGTGATCTTCTACCACCAACTTCAATCTAAGGTTTGCTGATAACAGCATACTCCATTCCTCTTCATTTGACAAACCTTATATAGTTCAAATGATTCAAGCTCCTTCTATAATAACCAATGTTTGAAACACTGATCTAACTATTCTCCACTGGAGCAAATATAATCTAGTGATCAATCATAGTAGTTCTTCATGATATAAATATTACCCAAGACACAAAATAATTAGAAGCATATCTTAGGATGTTGACTGTTTAAATGCTGGAAAGTAGGTACTGTGTCTAGAACATGAGACTAAATGGCAAACACACATCACACAGAACAGCTAGTTGGTTTGCATGTAGGATGTTGCTTAGTTTTAATAATGCTTAGTTTTCAAGAAATTGAATACACAACCGGTCAGAAGGGAGGAGCCCATTGTCTTCTCACCTAGCTGCATGTATATTTTTTCCTTGCCATGAAAAATATAGAAATAACAGAAAATAAAAATGAAAGTAATAACCTGATTTATTCAGGTTATTTTAATTTTTATCTCCATGAAAAATAACCTGAATAACTAAGGTTAAATGATAATTAACAAATTCTGTAACAATAACCTAGTGAACAGTGGTTGCTTTACAGTAGTTGTAATTTGTGCTATGATGATGGTCGGAAATCCAGTGATACATAAACAACTTAATTATTATTATTATTATTATTGGATCGGCATCTCAATGGAGTCTGAAGAGTAATTGTAAGGATGCAGACTATGCACATGATGCATATCATACCTCTCCTCAAATGCATTCAAAAATGAAGCACTCATAACAGATTTTGGCAACCCATTCCACCCACTTATTCACCACTCTCCAAGCAAAAATTCTAGTCCTGAGCTATACTAAGTACACTCTTACTTAATTTCCAAGGATGATCCCTTGTTCTGTCCCCTCTAGCCAAGTTCATCAATATTTCCTCTGTATCAATTCTATAAAATTCTTCTAGTAACTTATATGTTTCTATAATAGCCACTCTTTTCTGCCTAACAACCATTTTCTACAGCCCACAAACTCTCAATCCATCCAACTATGTGGCATTCAGCAAACCACTCACCATTGTGGTGGCTTGTCTCTGGATACCCTCTACCATGTCAAAATCAAGAAACCTAAGTGAGCAGACACACACACAGTAATCCAGATGTGGCTGTATCAAAGCCTTATAAAGGAGAATAATAACTTTCTTATCTATTTATGTTAATGGGTTTTTCAATAACCAAATAATGCTATGAGCTACCTTAGCTAATTTTATAATATGGCATCCAAACTTCAACTCTGTGCCCACCAACAATCCCCAATCACTAGCTTCATTATTTTCCTGAAGGGGTACCATTCCATCAATGTGACTCACACCTTGTAATCCTTTCATCTCAAAATGCATAACTTCACACTCCTCCCCTATTAAAATGGTACTCATTATAGGTATTATTTCTGGAAAAATTTCCATGTTACTCCTCTAAGTAAATATAATTTTTTTTTATGGCTATTTAGCCTATTTTTGTTTAGGAGTATCCCTTTTTTATAATGTCATTGGCTTTTTACTCAATTTTTAGAGCATTATTGATGTTTTAAAGACAGATATATGAAGAATATATAGGAATAATAATTCAGACATACCTTTGTAGGATGTTGCATTCGGCATTCAGCGGCATCTGGCATATGGAGATATACATTTATCTGCTGTTAAAGTATGACTGAAAGGAAGGTGGGGGGAGGGTTGGAAATGTGGGGATAGAGAGATGTGGGGGAATTATCGGTGAGGTAAGAGGTGTGTGAATTTTAAGCCTGGGTTGTTTTATTAAGGGTGGGCAGAGAATTCTTTGGGTGGGAAGTGAAAGATAGAAATTTTTGGGGAAGGAGAAGGATATGATGGGATAAGATCAGGAGTGGGAGTAACGGGATGTGAGCCATTTCAACAGAGTGTCGTCTTCGGAGCTCCTAGGGAAAGTGAAGGCTATGTCATGCTGGCTTTATGTTTTTTGTCTTTGGTGTATCTTTAGGTCATGACTCCGAACAATAGAATACAACACAGATACGCCAAAGACTAAAACACCAAGCTGACATGACAGAGCCTCTGCTTCCCCCACAAGCTCTGAAGACGACGCATTATCGAAACGGCTTACACCCCATTACTCCCACCTCTGATCTTATCCCATCATATCCTTCTCCTTCCCCAAAAATTTCCATCTTTCACCTCCTTCCCCAAAAATTTCCATCTTTCACCTCCCTCCCAAACAATTCTCTGCCTACCCTTAATAAAACAACCCACGTTTAAAATTCACACACATCTTACCTCACCGATAATTCTCCAACATCTCTTTATTCCCACATTTCCAGCCATATTTTAACAGCAGATAAATGTATATTGCCATAAGCCAGATGCCACTGAATAACAAGACAACCAGCAACATCCTACAAAGGTATATCCGAATTATTATTCCTATATATTCTTCATATATCTGTCTTTAAAACATCAGTAATGCCCTAAAAAATGAGTAAAAAGCCAATGACATTATAAAAAAGGGATACTCCTAAACAAAAATAGGCCAAATAGCCATAAAAGTAACGGTACTCATTATATTTTGTCCATATGGTCACAAGATATCTAAATCCTAGTGCAAGGTTCTGATTAACTATTACAATTTGCATCAACAATTCAACATTTTAACTCATTTTCTGCATCATTGATATCCAATTAAATAGTGTCCAAGCACAAAGCCTTGCAGAGTGCATCACTAGCCACCTGTTTCTTTGGACTCTTCCTGGATTCCTCAGTACAAGACCCACTGGTATCAGCTACTCTAGTATCTACTGCTTCAGTTTGTGCAACACAGTTCCATGTGGTAACTTATCAAACACCTTTGCAAAATTCAGCGTATCATCATATAGTCATTCCCTTTATCCAACTCAACTGTCACTCTATTATAAAAAGCAAAGAAATTACTAAAACATGACCTTTCAAAAAAGCACTTTCTTCATGGATGTACAAATTTAATAGTGTCCAAACACAAAGCCTTGCAGCATACCAGTAATCACCTGTTTCTGTTTGACTCTTCCTGTATTTCTCAATATAAGACTCAACATCATATTCTTATCCACCAATTCCTGAATTCTGCTGTTCATAACTTCAACTTTTCCACTACCTTTACTTCCATCACTTCCAATCTACTAAATGGCCTATAATTTGCTATCTCAGTTATGCAACAGAACTATTTTTCTCAACTTCTACTCACTTGGGACTTGACCAGAGCAGAGAGTATTTTAAAGTGAAATAGCCTCATCAGAGGCAATGACAATTTATTACATCTTATTAGCATATCACCTCCCTTGTAATATGGGAGGTGATATGCCTTCCATGCAATATGAGCACCCATATTATGAGAATATTACAAATTCCATGGATGTATTTGTATTCAGATTTTGCAAGATCCTAGGTACTTCGAATTCATCAACCTTTATTCCCACACCAGTTTCTGTCATATTTATCAGTGCAGTATCTTCATCTGGATAATTGACCTTTGCAAACCGTTCACTCAGTAATAAGTCAACTATTTCATATGCTTTGTTATCTACCATCACCACTCGTTAAAATTACCCTTCCATAGTCATTCTTTCTTTTACTTGCCACACAATAAATGAACTTTTTTTGGGATTTCTTATAACCTGCTTGGCTAATTTCCTCTAACAATCTCATTTTGCCTTTGTTATCATTCTTCTTGCCTGTGTTTATGCTGTTTGTAAGCTTGCTGTCCATCTTTCTCCTTATAGTGGAATTACCAGGCTGGTAAGTATGACAAGCTTAGGAGTGTGCTTGGCTCAGTGCCATGGCATGTAAAACTGCAAGGGCTGGATGTTGATAGTGCATGGGAGGTGGTTAAGAAGTGTTTGCAGGAGGCAATGGTTGAATGTATACCAAAAGTCCGAATAATAAATCAAGTAGGGGTTAAATGGATGAATAACACTATTAAGCTTGAGCTGCAAAAAAAGAAACATTTGTGGAGGGAATTTAAAGAGAAAAGTGACCAGCAGGTGCAGGAACAGTATAAAGCTCAGGCCAGGAAGGTAACAAGGGTGGTAAGAAAAGCAAAAGCGGATTACGAAAGAAAATTGTCCATGCAGGCTAAAGAGAATCCCAAACAGTTTTTTCAATATGTTGCAAGTAAAAGGAAAAATGTTCATGGCAGAATGATTTTAAAAAATGCTGAGGGTAGGGAGGTAACCAAATCAGTCGATATAGTGGAATTACTGAGCGAGCACTTTGCAAGAGTATATCTTCCAGGTGGTGACATTGCAGGAATGGAAGAACCAACAGCTTATACTGGAATTGTGATGAAATGGAGGTAAATAGTCTATTACAGAACCTTAATGTCAATACATCTGTGGGATTGGATGGTATACCAGCTCATGTCGTATGTGAAGCAGCTAAAGAATTGTCAGTGCCCTTGACCATTTTGTTTAATTTGAGCCTCGGGTCTGGGTCAGTCCCAAGGTGGTGGAAAGAGGGGAAAATAGTTCCGCTGCATAAAGGTGGTTTCAAGGCTGCTGTTGAAAATTACTGGCCAATCAACATAACAGGATTCATTATCAAGGTCTTGAAGAAAATAGTCAAGAGGAAAATACAAGATTGGATAGATGAAAATGGGATACTGTATCGGGGACAGCATGGTTTTGTGAAAGGTAGGTCATGCCTCAGTAACTTGCTCACGTATTATAACACAGTGATGGCTGAACTGGATAAGGGTAATGGGTTTAGAGTGATTCTACTGGACCTTGCTAAGGCCTTTGACAGGATACCACATGGAATTCTAATCAGTAAAATGCAGCATATGGGGATGGATATAGGGTTGGTGAGATGGATAGGAAGGTGGTTGATGGAGAGATATCAGAGAGTGGTTTATTCAGGAGTAGAGTCCACAAGATGGCCTGTGACTAGTGGTGTGCCACAAGGATCTGTTCTTGGACCACTACTGTTTAATTCGTTCATTAATGATATAGGAAAGGATCTGAGAGGAACAGTTCATTTGTTTGCGGATGATGCAAAGTTAAGTAGGGCAATAGTGAATGCAGATGACGTTAAAATTTTGCAAGATGATTTGGATAGATTGGAGGTCTGGGCTAAGGTGAATGGATGTCAATTTAATGTGGCAAAGTGTAAGGTTATGCATTTTAGGGTGAAAGGATTAGCAGCAGTATACCACATTGGTGGAACTGTACTCCAGGAAATTGATGAGGCACGAGATTTAGGAGTGTTGGTGGATAAGGGGTTAAAGTTTAGGGGCACATTGCAAAAGTGGCCAAATCAGCTCATCAAATCACTTGGTTGCTGAAGAATGCAGAGACAAGCAGGTTATTGTTCCTCTGTATCGAGCCTTGATAAGACCCCTTCTCGACTACTGTGCCCAGATTTGGTCACCTAGGTTTCTTCTTGATGGGGAAGAGGTTGAGAGGATCCAGAGACGAGTGACCAAGATGATAACAGGTCTGTGGAATGAACCTTATGAAAACAGGTTGAGGATTTGTGGGTTGCAAAAATTGGTTGATAGGCAGAGGAAGGGAGATATGATTGAGACATTCAAATTACTGAAGGGTTTCTATAAAATTAATTTAGAAGATATTTTTGAGAACAGGGCTGGTTGTGGGAGGACTAGGGGACATCCATGGAAGCTGGGCAAAAGTGTGGTTAGTAAGGGTGTTAGAGCTGGGTTCTTTACTTTTAGAGTGGTGAATGAGTGGAATGGGCTGCCAGAGTTTGTGGTGGATTCTGTGACAGTGAATGAGTTTAAGGCGAGGTATGATAGAGACTGTATGAATGTCGAATAGTTGTGATGAACATGATTTGGGGCCTCCCTCGATGAGTCTAAGGGCTCCCTGGAGTTGCCTGTAGTAGTAGTAGTAGTAATAATAATAATAATAATAATAATAATAATAATATTTTCTTCACAACATACTCTTGTTTTGCAGCTCCTACTTAATGAATACTACTTATTTGCCTCCTGAACTAGTCATAATCACCTGTCCTCTAATTCCACATATACCCCTAAACTGAAAAACTCTACATGTTTGCCAACCTCCTAAATCAAGATTGCATAATCATTCTCTGCAATTAGAAGCAATGTGGCTATCTTGGTTATGGACAGATCCTCTGATGCTATCACTAGAACCAACCTCTAATGTTCTAGTGTTTTTTTATATTGTGAGGCACTGTTATGAATAATCTCCAATACCTATGTCTTTTATTATAATTGCATGAATTTCAAAACACAATCCTCTATAATTTCTCAGATTTTACTTCACCCCTACACCACACACACACTTTTGATAATATCGCAGTTTCGAGTATGATCAGTTTTCTCTTCTTGAGTTAACTTTCACACTTATCATGACACAAACACATTGCATCTATGCCTGCAGTGTCCAAATACTTTGTGCCTCTTTTGTTCAAAATGCTACTTCTCATTAAATCAAACTTATTCAGTTTGATGTAAGATTAGTGTTCAGAAATACATTTTGTAATGGAATAGCCAATATGTTCAAAGTAGGATAAGTTGCAGCTACAAGAAATCTAATAGATAGGTAGCAACAAGAAGTATCTTAACAAGAATAATAAGGATGAATATGCTATTCTGGGCATATTTTTTAAGATAGATAAACATTACGTTCCATCTCTTGACCCGATAACCAATAACCTTGGCAATATAAAACATCCAGATTCTTCAACTAGGATTTTTGATGTGTACCTGGAAGAACTGATACCTAAACACCACTTTCTATTTTATCGCTACAGAGGTTCTCTGACTACTCCATCTATGTGTCATGGACAGTCTTTCCCAATCCGTTAATGATTAGTCATAAACAGCTTCATATAGTAAAGAAGTATCTTATCTTCTGGAGAAGGTAAAAATAAATTGATTTAGCTGATAGCTTTGTATGCTGCTGACAGGTGACATTTCTTATTCACAAGAAACATATTTAGAGGAGACATCTTTAATATATTGAATGGAAATCCTGTGGAAGTCATCTCTTCTTGTATAATTAAGAGAAAAATGGTTAATGATTCTTTCTGTGAAGTTTGGAGTCTAAGCACTGAGAAAGGAGGTCTGTTTAATAATAAAAATTTCTTGCTGAAGAGGCTTTCTGAAGAACAGACAGCATGGATTCTTGATAGCAGAGATTTGATGACACTGTTTCAGGAAGGATAATGTGCTGCTAACTGATGAATATATTAGCCAGTGAAATTAGGAATGTAGTACATGGAAGTAGTCATAGAGCAATCTACCTTTCATTTAAAATAATATCTAGAAAGGATTAAGTTCCAAATGATTTTTTTTTCTAAAGTGAATTTGATTCTGGAAAGTAAGTCACTGTTTCTTGTAGGAGGATATCTAATTATTAAGCATTTTTCCAGATGGCAGAATGTCATCAACATAGCATATCCAGAGATGGGGTTTGGGATCTTAATGTTGAAAATAAAAATTAGCGAGAGTTAGAGATAGCAGGGAAATAGATAGAATGAAAGACGAATGGGAGTAACAGGTTCAGTGAATATGCAGGACTGCAAAAGGATGCCGAGCAGCTATGATCAAGTTTCTGCAGATCTGGCAGAAATGTGAGGCATAATGGATGCTATTTCTGTTGGCCATGGGAATATCTGTAGAAGAAACACAATGCAGAAACTGATCTTCTATGAGAAAGTTGCTCAAGAGAGTTTGTAAGAGATGTGTCATTAATCAATCAAATTCCCCTTTTTTGAACAGCATCAAGAACTTTTAGGGAGGTCTTAGGTACACCACCCCAAATATGAGAGCATTATTCCAAGGTTAGCCAGATTTGGGATTTATATAGAGTAATTGTTCAGAAGAGAAATCTTGAGCAGAAAAGGATGCCAATTTTTTTGGAAGCTAATGATGCTATAGAAGTCATATGATTATGCTAGGAAAGGTTTTGAGTAAAAGTCAGTTAGAGAAGAGAGATTTGGTCTTGATTGTTGTGCTGAGCATTATTGAAAGTAAGTGGCAAAGATCTGAGGTATTTTTTTGTGAAAAAAAAAAAGCAAACTTGTGTTTTGGAACCATTGAAGTTGACCAGAAGAGGGCTGGTGAAATCATAGTGTGCTGAGGAACACGAGCATTAACAGGATAGTCTGATGAAGAGAGAAAACCATCCACCGTTACACAAAAGAACTGATCTGAGAGAAAACTGGCAATCTATTTGCACAAGGATGAAGGCAGTCGATACAATGGTAATTTGTTGAGATGCCATCAATGCCAGACCCTATCAGAAGCCTTGGAGATGTCAAGAACAATGGCACAAATTTTTCCAAACCCATTTGTGGAATGGGTCTGGAAATGCATAATGTAGGCCAGGAGATCTTCTGTAGATCTATAGTAATAGGTCAATCACCTAATGGTAGAACATTTATCACCTTGGGGGGGGGGGGAATGGCTTTCTTTTTGCTTTCTTTTTTATTTGCTTTCTTCCATGCTGTAGGGTAGATGCCAGTGGCATGCAATTTAGTGTACAATCGACCAACATTTGCCAGCAAAGGTTGGTTAATTGGTAGAGCTTCTGCTACTAATGGCTTACGCAAAAAAGTTAAGCAAGTTTGAGCATGGTTAGTAGTTGGAAGGGGTTAATCGTTCAATGCTGTTGGCTCACTCTCCATCGAGTCTTTGGACTCCCTGGAGGTGTCAAATAATAATAATAATAATAAATGGTAAAGAAGTGGTATTAGTTCAGGAGCACATCACTTGAAGACAATATATGGAATTCCACCAAGGACTGACTGCCTATATGGTATCCAACTTTTGCCAAATTCTTTTGATATCTTTAAGAAGATTGCAGGAGGACTGAAATGCAATGTTCTTGTCAAATAAGGAAATAATTTGCCATCATCATCATCATCCATGGAGGAGTTGGAAGAGAAGAATGAAGCCAGAATGTCAGACTTGTCTTTAGGTGATGAAGCAATGCCATCAGGATGAGAAAGAGCAAGTAGAAGAGATGGACAAAAGTTGTGTCCTTGGCAAAACACAAGAAACCAGGACTGGCAATGGCACAAGCAGTGAGTTTACTACATTTATGCTTGCTGAAGTTAGACTGTCTTTTCAATGATGGTTTTACAAATGTTGTGGGAAACTGTGTAGGTTGAGAAGGAAACTGGTGTTTGGTCTCAAGTCACTTGTAACTGGCTGTTTGTTTTTCTTTCACTGGCCTGGTGCATTTCTTGAGAACCATAGTGTAGATGTGAGGTGGGAAATTTGAACAGAGTGAGGCATGAAAGCATCCATTCCAACATTAGTGTACAGATATAAGTTACCTCCATCCTTTTTTTTTTTATATATACTCACTCCTGTTGTCTTCAGGACCCAGTTGAACAACTTTCAGATTTTAATTCCTATCTAATGCTTACTTATGCAGACATCATTATACATATTAATAAGTCAAACCCACAATCATCTTTTCATCACAATCACCTCCATTTATTAAGAATATCATATCATTAATACAGTTACATATCTTAGTCTGTCTTATACACAGATTCACATGATTCCTCCCCTCAAAATCTAGTTTCATCTGGTTCTCCATATGAGGTTTCACAGAAGTAAATAATTTCTCAAGACTCCTGATACCAAATGTTTGTTTACAGAAGATGTTTATTGTTAGTTTAGTAAATTAAAAATTTAGTAAAATAAAAAATTTTATGAAATGTAACAATGATTTTCTGTCATAAGAAGAAGAATGCAGTAGGCAGTACTTGCCATTTCATTAATGATAGATGACTAGCAAGGCTGCTAACTCTAGCCACACCTCATGCTTGACATTGCCAATGAAAAATGTTTTTCATTTAGCAACAAATGAGAAGAACTGGGATTAAAATACTCCTAAACATTTTTTTTATGCTGATCACATGAAACAGACATCAAGTGAAAAAAAAAATTTCTTCCATTTCTTGACTAATAAACATAAATGGTCTGACATTAGTGAACTTCTCTTTGCTGTTTGTGATATCACAGTTATGATGTCATTCATGTAATTACAAATTATAGAGAAAAGAGAGTATGCAATATTGTGATACATACAAGAAAAGATTATTATTATTATCCTACTATCCCATGGAGTATAATAAATTTAGTTTAACCCTTTATCCAAGTGTGAGCAAACAAAGTTTGCGCCTGAAACTCTGCGCTGTCACCACCTCTGGGTCTGCCTCCCACTGACAAGACCTCAATAAAGGTCGAAACTGTTCTGGGTAGTGGCCCTTCCCTCAATGCATAGCATTATACATGTCTGCAAGGACATGCTTTGCATGGTGGGAGATACTGAGAGAAGGAGTGATGAGAGCTTGGTACACTTTTGCTTCGAGTTGCCAACAGTTGCACCACCTTGCTACAGTTCTGAAGATATTTTCAGGAGCCAGCTTTGTTTGCTCAGACTTGGATAAAGGATTTAACTAAATTTATTATAGTCTAATGAAGTGCAAAATAAACTTCCAATATCCCATGGAGTCAAAGACTCATCACAGGAGGACCTTTGTCATACACACAGCTCATCCTACCTTGCCTTATACACATTCAAATTCTCTGCATCACTCTTTCAGGCAGTGCATTAAAATCATTCACAACTCTCAAAGCAAAAAGCCTGCTTCTCACTTCCTTGCTCACACCTTTGTTATACAGATTCCAAGAATGACACCTTTTGTTCTCCTCCCCATCTCCTACCATTTTATGCAACCTCTTCAACGTTAAGTTCAACACTAATCCTATAACTACCCCTTACCAACTTGTACATCTCTATCTTATCTTATCACCCCCCCCCCACCCTCTTCCTCCTGTCCACTAGATGTTACAACATAACGTCTAGCATTATGAAGCTCATTCTATTTAAAATAAATTCATTGTTTGCATTCTACCTTGTATCAACTGTTTCTGCCACCAAAGATAGTCTGTAAGTTTTAGACCAAAATATAATGGTGGCCTTATAATCGAATAAATATTACCTTTACCTTGTGCTTTCGCATAAATAATTCACATTACCGTAATCAAGATCTCTTATTTCTTCCACCTATGAAAATATATTCCCACCAAGTGTAAATTCTACATCCCAACTTTGTTCCTTAAAACTCAAGAAACTCATTTTCTTTACTTCTGGTTGCTATCTCATCATCCCAGTCTATATTGCCATAATTAAAATCACCCATAATGACCTCCCTTTGCTTGGCTAATTTGATTACTCACCAGGTGCCATTTCACTGGAAGGTTTGTGTAAAGAAGGCTCACAGTTCAGATATATTTTTTTGACTAATTAATTGTAAATACGTGTGTTTATGTGTAAGAGGTGCAGTAAAAGATGTGCACTTGCCCTGTTTGTAGTGTGTGTGTGTGTGTGTGTGTGTGTGTGTGTGTGTGTGGGCTCGTGATAAGCTAGGTTCAGAACTATATAAATATGCAGGAACAAGGTTCAAAGAAAGACTCCTATTATTTTTACAAAATCATTAAACTTTTTGAAATTTAGAAACTTGAATTTCTAAATTTCTATACAGAATTGTGGACAGATAAATATTTTAAAAAAAAATAACTGGCAAACATTTAATGAAAATGAAAAGGAAATAACTAAAGAAGAATTAGAAATCGTCCTGAAAGAAACAAGAAACGGAAAATCACCTGGAGAAGATAAGCTAGGTTCAGAACTATATAAATATGCAGGAACAAGGTTCAAAGAAAGACTCCTATTATTTTTAAATAAAATCTATTCAACTAGTAACCTCCCCCCAACAGAATGGAAAAAAGCAATTGTGATCCCTATCTTGAAAGAAGGTCGTAGAGTTGAGGCTTATGAAATAAAATATTAATGTTTCTGGTATGTCTTTTAAATAGAAACTGGACATGCTTGCTGTAAGGCATATATTGAAGATATGGGTATGATATTTGTTTTGTGTGTAATTGTGTCAAGAACATTTGTTGGCACTGTTTCTCTTGGAACATTTCCACAAAATTTATGTTACAAGAAGTGAACTAAACGATGTGTAAATTGAAGTTCAAGACCCTAAATAGTGAATTTGTTGAGAAATTTGTGGATGTTAATTTTATCTGCTCAATATCCAAAGTTTTTGTCACTAAAGACACTGTAAACTAATGTCAGAACAGATCTGAAACTATGTTTTTTTGGATGTGTTTGTGAGTGAGTAAAAGGGTCACTAAACTTAGTTTTCAAATATGTAGCATAGTGAAACACCAAAAAATATATATATATGCCAGGGGATAGAACCTGTAAAATCAGGGGAAAAGATAATTTATGAGAGATGATTGGAATCATAACAGGATTAATTAACTGCCTTCTACATATTACATTAAGGAGTATACAAAGTGTCTTGTACTTGTGACCAGGCTTACTATGGATAGATAGAAAGTTCTTCTGACATTTGCCTTGCAGAACATAAGAAATATACTTGCTAACTATCATTACGGCAAGTCAGGGCTGGCTTGCCATAACGATATCAACAAGATTTGATGAGTAAAAACCAAAGTTTTTACTCATCAAATCTTGTTCATGAAGACTTAGTCTTTATGAACAGAAGACACCCTTGACAGTCTTTTCTATATACCACACATTGTATGTAGGAATGTGAAATCTGGATCATTAAGAAGAAGAAGAAAGACAGAAAGCGAATTGATTCATTTGAATTAAGGACATAGAGGAGGAGATTATTAAGAATCCCATGGGCTGCAAGAATGACAAATAAGAAAGTTTTAGAGAATATAAAAACAGAATGCTCTTTGGAGGCAGTGACTGATAAAGTTATATTTTGAGCACACTATGCAAGCAGATAAATCATTGGAAAAGGCAGTTATGCTGGGGAAGAGTGAGGCATGAGAAGGTGAGGAAGACAGCGAAAGAGTTGGATGGACAACATAAAGTAACTTACCAACTTAAATTTACAACTGCTGGAAGAAAAGAAACCAAGTGAGATGAAGAGCCTTTGTTCATAAGATCACCAAGAGTTAGAAGGCATATAACAACAACATAGCCCTAATGACTACCTTGAAGACTATGAAAAGTTCTTGAAGATGGAGTTGCAATCAAGGAGTCTCCGAAGTATCTACAAGACTGTGCATATAGTGGCAGTGGAGTTGGTTGAGGAATGGGGAAAGAAAGGTAGTGGGTTTTGGCTATTTAAGGTGAAGGTATAAGTATGAAGTCCAAATCATGCATAATGCAGTCATTCTTGTTAAGTTCTGTGTTGTGGCCTCAGCAACCTCTCTGAATCCTCTTTCTGGATCTCCTCCCTTGTAGATGGTTATGTACTCTTTCATTGCACCTTAATTTATAATACATAACAAATCTATACTTGTAGAACATGTGCAAGTTCAGACTTGTTATATCTAATAAATTGTATGTGATTTGTTGGCTTGGCTGGGCGAGTGGCTAGCATATCTGCTCTCCAGTCAAAAGGCTGCGGGTTAGAATCCAACCGTTGGCATGGATGTTTGTGACTGTCTGTGAAAATACTAGTGTTGGTGGTTGTTGGTGATAGATGGTGTTGGTGTAGATACGGTTCATTGTAGATGGAGTTGGTGATGGAAACGGAGAGTTATGGAGCGAGTGCCCTCCCTAGATGAGTGTTTGGACTCCCTAGAAATGTAATGTATTATTATTATTACCAAAAGTTCCTTTACTCAAACCTCTGCAATTTGATCCTGATTCTCCAATGTGAATAAAGCTACAAACAGAGTTTATTTTATATATACTTTTAACTTTACAACCTGAGTTCAGTTATTATAAGAACTCACCTCAGGGCTCTATGACTAAAGAGCATTGTCACTACCAACTGACTTACAAAAGAAGTGTTGCCTAATGGCCCATTATAGCAAAGTAACCTGGTTCCTTATAAAATGAATTTTTAGTAATTATAGGACAGTTAATACTACCTTCATAATCTGCTCAGCATGAGATAAGCTTTGATGCTTCTGAATACAACCTGTTAACTCACTTTCAGCTAAAAAAACTTTTTCGATATTTGCATCTCTAAGACAGGATCTGAATCCAGATCTTTCCAGCCACAGGGTATCATTGTTGCCAACCTAAAACTTAATTATTTTAATGGCTTTTTTGTTAATCAGAAAATAGGATGCTTCTTTAACATTAACATTTTCAAAACTGGTGTGCTGCTAGTCTCCTCTTTTCATAATTACAGCAGCTGAGTGTACTCTGTACAGAGATGAAGAAAGGCAATAAAAATAAGGTAGACAACCGAGGCCATCTCAAATTCCTAACTGAAATTTTATTATGTCTGCGATGACATTTGCTTTATAGTAAATTCTGATGGGCTGCAGGAATAAAAACTCAAGCTTCTCGCAGGAACTAACAATACCTCAAAGGAAAGTTGGTAAGTTACAAACAAAAGCAGAATTTGAAGTGAATGCTTTCAGTATGCATTACCAGGTGGCAGCACAGTGTAGGATTATTACAGTACGTATAGTAGACATAGAAACACATTTTATAGCTGTTTTCAGCAGCCTAAGGTAATTTGGTTGGCATATCTGCTCTCCAGACAAGATGCTGTGGGTTCAAATTCTGTCACGGGCGTGGATGTTTGTGATTGTCCTACTAACTGTTTACCATATGTACTGCTGTAACTTGTTACATGGTGCAGTATGACCCTTGATGTTTTTGTGTCGTAAAAATCAAAAATAGCTGACTCAGCAGACTAAAATGGTGACCATGCTTGAGGAGTGTACAGATGTCAAACAAAAAGCACTGTTGTGAGTGTCTTGTGGAAAAAAAGGACTATGGGTGTAAAGGACAGCCATAAAGATATGTATCCTGTTTATAGTGAGAAGTGTCTATCACATGCAGAAGTCCACAAGTAGGTCCAAAAATTTTTGCAGGGACACTTCATGATGACAACTGATTTGGTTGCCCTGTTGAAATTGTTACTTCTCTAACAATGAAATGGGTGGAACAGATGATCTGAGATGACATGTGGATAGCAATAGGCAGCGCAGAAAGCACAATAGGTTGTTCTCATGGTCTAGTCTACATCTAGATCACGAAAACTACAGTCTAGCCTATACTGCATGGATCACTTAAATTTTCCATCCCATTTCACAAGCAAGCAAGATGTTCAAGGTTAACACCATCAGCAGGAAGGATTATGGTTACTGTCTTTTGGGATTTTCAGAAATGTGGTAAAATGTGACTGCCACATTGTATTCTGAAATTTTATTGAAGTTTTGGAATGTCGTTTGCTTACTGAAAGAATCCAGGTATACTGACAAGAGGAGCATTACTTCTGCATGACAATGTGAGATCCCCAAGCAGTTATAGGAACCCTGGAGAGAGAGAGAGAATTCAACAATTTCAGTGAGAACTCCTTTCACATCCACCTGACAGCCCTGACCTAACCCCAACTGACTCTCACCTATTTGGCCCTCTGAAACACCATCTTAGTGGCAAACATTTTGGTGATGATTAGGAGGTTGAAAGTTAGTGTACAGTTGGCTGAAACAACAAACAAAAGAATTCCATGCTGCTGGTTTTGAAGGATTTATAAAGTGATGGGACAAATGTATAAATCTTGAAGGGAATTATGTAGACAAATAAATGTTTTACCAAGGTTCAAATTTCACTTTTTTATTTTTTTAATCATTTGCAACTTACTAACTTACCCTCATAACTTATCTGAGTCAAATATCAATTAACCACAAATTGGTTGAAAAAAAGGCTAGGGGTTAGAAAAGAGTTTATAGTTAAGACTAGAATCGAGTTTTTACCTCTTTTTTCACCCCCCCCCCACACCGATCCAGCATTCATGCAATTTGCCTTTACCAAAATGCAGCACGAGCACATGCAAACAAACACAGCAATCGCTCAACTGTCCAACTTTCAAATAACCAAACTCTCAGTTAATCAATCCTTGAATAGGTTCCATGTTATCAGACTCTTGAACAATACTATATAACTGCACATTCAATTAACTATGCCCTCAGTTAACTGACCAACAAAGTGATGTCCCAAAATGATAAGATAATGAGAGATTACTGTATATATATTTAGAAACTGGTCATGGATATGAAAGCAGAAAAAAAAAAGAACATTATAAGAGATGAAATGATAAGGCATAACTGTGCTTAAGGTGTATATTTAATATGAAAATTGAACAGATAAGAAATGTGGAGGGAGAAAAAAAAAAAGAAACTGGTTGATGTCCATAACTGGCACATACAATTGTAACAATTAAGTTGCATGCACTGATACATCATGGAGATGAATCTTGATTATGATCCATTTATATGAACAGAAATATGGAATGAACAAAAGAATTAGGTTAAATTGTTCATGTTTGGTCTATTATATTAAAACTAAGAACTTTTATTGTTAAAAGACCATAAGATTTATTGATTAAAAATACAAAGAGCCAACAAGTTTCACTAGCCACTCTCTAGCATTTTCAAGGCTGTACTAGTGTGAAAACAAATGCATCAAGTTACATGAAAACATACACTTTAGTAACTGCTAGGCGGTAACATTTGATAATTCGTGTTTGATGGCGTGCATGCATTCGAATGCTTCAGTCAGAATCAGGTACATGACCACGTGTTGTGTAGTTTTTCGCATATTGTAGTTCTGTTAAGCTGAGAGAATTGATGAGAACTTTCAAAGAAGCACCACTGCTGCATCTTTGAAAGTTCTGTGTCTGTAGTCATTCTCGATGTAAGGCATAGAACTGTTTTCCAATCTACAACATGATTTGATGTTGAGAAATGATGAGCTAAACCAGATGTGATGATTCTATTGTGATTGATATCCTCCACATGTTCCTTCTGTCTTATTTCAAAACTTCTAGAGGTCTGTCCAATGTAAGAAAGGTTACATGTACATGGAATTTCATATACTCCAGGAAATTTGAAGAAAGGTACCTCATCTTTGGGTGATCTTAAGACTTGTCTGAACGTGGTAGTTGGTTTAAAAACCACTCTGATGTTATGAGCTTTTAACATTCTCGCCAATTTTGTGGATACTGAATTAATATATGGAATGACAGCTATGGACACATATTGGGACTCCGTTCCACGTTGTTGGAGGTTGTCTTTAAAATGCAATTTGTTTAAAATGTTAGCAGGGTATCCATTCAGAAATAGAGTGTTAGCTATTTGTGACAGTTCTCTCCGTACATCTACTTCTTTCGAAATAGACCTTAAGGCTCTATTACGGAGCATATGAATGATGCTGTGTTTTTGTAATCTATGATGGTTAGACGAATAATGTAGACATCTACCTGTATCTGTGGGTTTCTTGTAAATGGACAGTTGGACATTGTCATCTTCTCTCCTCACCAGTATGTCAAGAAAGGGTAGTTCTTTGTTCTTCTCCAGTTCCATAGTAAATTAGATCTTATTATGTAGTGAGTTGATTTTATTAAGAAACACGAGAAGGTTTTTCCATGATATCCTTCCAGATGATGAACATGTCATCGACATATCTCCACCAAATCGACGGTTTAGGTGAAATGATGGAAAAAATATCCTTTTTAAGTTTTTCCATAAATAGGTCTGCCCATGCTGGTGACAGGGGGGCTACCCATGGCTAGACCTTCCAATTGTTTGTATACTATGTTATTTACTTTGAAGAAATTTGATTTCAGGCAATGATGAAACAACTGGGTGATGTCCTGAGGGAAGAGATCTTTTAGAATGTTGACTACCTATACCACCGGTAGTACATTAGTGAGGACACTACATCTAGACTAGCCATAATGTCCATTTGTGATATTTTGATACTCTTGATTTTTTCCACAAATTGTTGAGAGTTTCTAAAGTAGGTCTCTGTTTGTCTAATTTTTCCTTTCATTAAATTTTCCAGATCCTTAAATCCTATTACTCCATGCCTTTATGGGGCACTAAAGATTCACAAAGAAAACGTACCACTTCGTCCAATAGTTGATGGAAGATCCTCACCTACGTACTTACTAGCAAAGCATCTGGCAAATTTAATGAAATGAAAAATTCCTCTAGAAGTTTTGAAATAAGACAGAAGGAACATGTGGGGATGTCAATCACAAAAGAATCATCACATCTGGTTTAGTTCATCATTTCTCAACATCAAATCATGTTATAGATTGGAAAAACAGTTCTATGCCTTACATCGAGAATGACTACAGACACAGAACTTTCAAAGAAGCAGCAGTGGTGCTATGCACAGGCAATAATTTAAATAGAAATCAAGGTGCTATTCTTAAAGACATATAGAAATATCTTATCAATTCTCTCATCTTAACAGAACTACAATATGCGAAAAACTACACAACACGTGGTCATGTACTGGATTCTGACTGAAGCATTCAAATGCATGCAAGCCATCAAACATGAATTATCAAATGTAACAGCCTAGTAGTTACTAAAGTGTATGTTTTCATGTAACTTGATGCATTTGTTTTCACACCAGTACAGCCTTGAAAATGCTAGACAGTGGCTAGTGAAACTTGTTGGCTCTTTGTATTTTTAATCATTAAATCTTATGGTCTTTTAACAATAAAAGTTCTTAGTTTTAAAAGAATTAGATATTTCTTCATTATGAAAGTGATATACAGAGACATTAAGTTCATAAAACACCCCCCTTGAAAAATGTGTTTCTATTTCTTTACTTAGGAAATTACATCTATTGCAGGATAATTTATTTATTGAAAAATAAACACATACATTTACATATACATACAAAACAATATTTCAATTTTTAATGGCTATGTTGTTGTTGTTTATTCATAATAATACTTTTGAAGCTAGGCTTCTTTTTTGAAAGAGTCACGTATAAGTCATCACTTGCATTTAAGCGATTTCTGGCTTTTGTTTTTATGTGCAAAAGTGATGAAAATCCCATTTCACACAGGTAGGTGTTAAAGATACCAAGCAATTTTAAACCTGGTTTTACTCCATTTTTCCCAAGTGAGCAAACAGACAAAATGTCAAGTTTGCGCCTGCAATTGATGCAAGACTAGCTGATCCCACAGGTAGTGCAAGACCAAGGCAACTCGTGGTAAAGGTGGAGCAAGCTCTGATCACTAATCTTAATATTTACCCTTAATGCCAAAACACATCTCCAAGAAGGGGATGTATGATGTTTTGTATTAAAGGCAAGGGGCCACTACCCAGACCGGTTTCGACCTTTATTGAGGTCTCATCAGTGGGAGCCAGGCTAGAAATACCAAGATTTAGTAATGCAGAGCTTAAACAAGTTGCCATAAGGTGTTTTAACCTTATTAAATAAAAATCTCAGGAGGAGATCTAAATGTAGAAAGTATTTTTAACTTGGGTATGATTATGTTAAAGATACCAAGCAATTTTAAACCTGGTTTTACTCCATTTTTCCCAAGTGAGCAAACAGACAAAATGTCAAGTTTGCGCCTGCAATTGATGCAAGACTAGCTGATCCCACAGGTACCTGTGGGATCAGCTAGTCTTGCATCAATTAGATCAGCAAACTTGACACACCCCAATGCAAGACTAGTTGATCCCACAGGTACCTGTGGGATCAACTAGTCTTGCATCAATTGCAGGCGCAAACTTGACATTTTGTCTGTTTGCTCACTTGGGAAAAATGGAGTAAAACCAGGTTTAAAATTGCTTGGTATCTTTAACATAATCATACCCAAGTTAAAAATACTTTCTACACACAGGTAGGTGTTGGCAAATGGTAAAAGTGTCTGCAATGCTGCTTTTGCCAGCTGTGGATAAGGTTGTAACTGTGTACACCAAAATTGTTCCAAGTCCAGTTTTTCAAATTCCATTTGAATACATGCATTGGCTCGTATTTCAATAAGATTGTCTTTTATTAAATAGCTGTCGTCCATCAAATCTGGGTCAAAATTTATAAACTTCTCTCGCACCCCTGGAAATGCTTTCTTGCACCCCCCAGGTTTGCACACACCCCAGGTTAAGAACCACTGGTCTAGTAGTTAGCATCTCCACTTTTCAACTAACAGGCTTTGGGAACTGAAAAGAAAGTTTTCAGTTTCTTTACAGAAGGCAATAAAAAAAGAATATTTATAAAATACATTCCACATACGTGAAAAGAAATAAATTATATATAATTTCTGCAATTTAATACATAGTAATACATTTCATAATAATGTGCTGAAGGCTATATTTTCATTTTAAACTTGAAATTTACAGAACATGCAAATTATTCACTATACCTGGTACTTCCACTCCACCATAAGTTATTGCAATTTTGTATTTTCCTGCAACTGTAGGAGTAAATTCTATTAATTCCCCTTCTCCATCAGGTGTCCCCTTTACTTCAATAGGAAGATGTCTACCTAAAGGACTTGTAACTGTTACATCAAGTTCAGCATATCCAGCATCTCGACGATTTACTAAAAATTTCAATAATTATGTAAATAAAAAAACTGTAAATTTTCTCTTAAATTCATATGTTGAATGTTATTAATATAAAAAAAATTTGTTTAGATCTATTCATCAGTTCAGTTCAATTACATGTTGGAGAGGTGAGTTTTTTCTTTTTTTCCCTAATTCATTTTTTTTACGTTATTCATTAAATGAATAGAAAAATTTAAGAAAAATTACAGTTATGACTTTTATTCAGTTGTCTAAATACAGCATTACTGCTTACAAGTAAATGAGATCCTTTCATTCACTGAAAATACAGTTGTCTTAATCTTCTGAAGAGTGACACGAGCTGCATCAAACACTTGACAGGAAAATGGAGAACCAGTAATATGTTTTCCTGAATACAACACTTCTATTTTATGTATACCTAAAAATAAAAGTAATAAATGATTAAAATAAATACTGTCACTATGTATTCAGCAATTAATGATTAATAAAGTATTAATAATTTAACATTTATGAAACTATTAAATTATTAATAAAATACATTATTAAAACTGTAGTATAGTATGCTTAGTACAGTCTTAAAATTGCACATTCTCTATTCTTATAAAAATTATATAAAGCAGAATTAAAGAAACTCATGAACAGCATATTTAGGAGAAAAGCAAAAAGCAAATGACATTTAAGAGTGGGAGATCCACTTTGGATGCAATCTATACTCCATTACAACTATTTGAATTGATGTGGTAAAAAAAATCTTCACTGCTGCTTAGCCAGCATGGATTCCATAAAGCAGAAATCATTCGAAGTGTTAAAACAAAAAATACTCAATATCATACTCCTGTATGGAACAGTTGGAACCCAGGAAACACTAGTTAAGAAATAAAGAGAGAGAGAGTAAGAGATGTGTCACGTGGGGATGTCTGTGCTCATAACATTTCTTTAACCCATGCATGGAAGAAATGGTAAAAGAGTCCATCTCACAAAATATGGAAATATTTGTAAACAGACAAAATTCCACAATAAACTATATAGACAATATAGTATTATTTACAGATGATAAGGAAAACTCAAAGTATATGATTAAAAACTCACATAAAATTCATCTAAAGGCTGTCTGAATAAGTGAGACATAGTTAGATGAGGACGACCAACCTGGAAGGGAGGGATATGATGTTTTTCATTAAGATAGAAAAGGCAAAAGGAAGGTTGAGTGCTTAAAGGAGCTGTGTCCATGTAAGTTGGGAAGCAATAGAGAAATAGTGGCAGCGGTTTAGAGGTAGTATGCTGAGAGAAAGAATGAAATATTATTATTATTATTACCTAACACCTCTAGGGAGTCCAAAGACTCATCGAGGGAAGGCACCTGCTCTACAACCGCCTCCACCAATTACAACGAACCGCAACTACCATCATCAACACCAACGGCATCTACTGCCGATCACCACCACTAATATTTGCACACACAATCACAAACATCCATGCCCATGGCAGGATTCGAACCCGCAGCCTTCTGGTTGGAGAGCGGATATGCTGAGCTCAGCCAACCAGGCCAGAAATACTGTTGGATTAATACCAGTAATGTGTAAGGCAGTGACAAAGAAATGTACATGCAAACTAGCATGGTAAATGCTATTTTGAATAAAAGAAATAAAAGAAAAGAGATCCTTAAAGGTGATTTTAATGATGGTAATATAGATTGTGATGAAAAGATAGTATCCAGGAGTAAAGAGACTGAATTTCTTGAGTTTTTAATGGTCAATGTTAACCTTAAGCAATACATGATATAAGGCATGTGAAATTCAAGGGTCTTGGATTTGATAATCTCGTCAAAAGATATTATAAATGAGGTGTCAAATCTTCCTCCAGTGGCAAGAGTGACAATGAAGTGATTATCTAGGTGGTGGCCAGCTATATTTCAGGACTTCTGTGAGAAAAGGGCCACATAGAGCTACAAAGCTAGTTTAAATATGGAAATAGACAATAGAACAAGCAAAGGCGGTATGGTGGGGAGCCAAATGAAAATATTTATATAGAATAAGAGTCATGAAAATATTTCATGCATAAACTTTCCTTACACTTGATAAAAGATTAAACAATATATTTTCTTATCAAAACATACAGAAATATTTTTTATCACTTAGTTACAAAGTATTATTATACCTGCCAAGAAATTATATTCTTATTTAATCCTTTTTCCAAGTGTAAACAAACAGAGTTTGCACATGAAGTACCTTCTTGAACATGCACGTCCATATGAAGTGCGCTGGACTATGCTATAGTGAGGCATTTGAAGTGAAGTCAGCAGCCTCTATACATGAGTAGTCTAGTCGTGAAAATGCTTATACTTGGAAAAAAGGATTAATCAAGAATATAATTTCTTGGCAAGTATAATTTACTTTCTAACCAAGTGAAAAAATATGGGAAGTACTTGTCCTTAGAACATCAACCCAACAGTATATCCATCCCATTCCACTAGGGTGCATTATTTAGAACTTTAGGCTTGTCTCTGTTGTTGTTCTGCTTCAGTCATAGATACCCTATGTAGTGCCTGCATGCACATATCAGTTTATTCTCTGTTATGTGTTGATGGCGGTTACTTTGTCAAAATATTGGAAATATTAATTAAACGTTATTTTAATTAATATATAGTGTACATTGTAATTTCCTTAAATTATATTGTTAAAAATAATGCTCTGTTGCTCCCAATGCATGACTCTTATTCCATTATTTACTCCATTACACTAACCGAAAATCAAATCCATTATTCCTCCTCCTATCCTCATCCGTCTAGGATGGGTTGAATCCCCTCCTAATGAGGAGTTTACTGGCGTATTAATGCAGCTAGTTCGCCACTCCTCTGCTGCATCCCCTAGGGCAATATATTTCTGACTGTATCCGTGTGTGTTCAAGGAGCTGGTTTGCCTGCTTGCGGGATGAAAAATCCCAGATAAACTAGGGGGAAAAACCCTGCTGTCCACGCCCAAGACTGGCTAACTTGGCTATGGCTGAGGAAGATCCTTGAGCTCCTCATGTCTCCAACGGGAATCTAGGACACTCCTTCCCCAGGCATATGGTTGCGAAAAGCATAGCCACTAGGATAACTGCGCGGACAAATCCATTACTAGTATCTATAAATGATGAAATCCAGAAATGAAACAATAATAAAATAACATGCATTTGCAATCATGAAACGACATTTCCACTTTCTAGCAGATTATTCATGGGTTCACTGGGATTGTCCTTAAAGTGTGAATCAGTTTTATAGCTGGATGCCCTTTCTCATACTAACAACGGGAAGATTATTGCATGCTAACTTTCACTGTCTGAAAACTGCATGCATGCAATAGTTACTTTTCTGTCTGAGAAATGTGAACACATAGAGGGAACCTCACTATTAAATTCAGGGAATAATATGAAGCTAAAGAAATTATCATTAAAAGGGAGAAAATAAAAAACAGAAACAAAATTATGTTCATCAGAGAACTGAGTATAAGCAGCATGTATATCACATTATGAACACATCATACCTGCCTGGTGGGTAGTCCACTCTACTAATAAGCTGCCATCTTTCTGTTGGTAGCATTTCACAGGAAGAGGAGAATCATCTGGCCCTGCAAAGCAATTATGTTAACCATTTCAACATTATGATGTTTACTATAAAAATTTAAAATTATTAAAAGGATTAAGTTACTGATATCAAAAGTTTAAATGTTACTGATATAATAAAGACAATTTAGTTACAGTGAGTGATGTTTGAAATAATTCTATACCTAATAAGAATCCTCCAGGTATATTATATAAAGATTAAGTTAAATTCTTTATTCATTCATTAGCTGAAAGTCTCATGTATATATCTAGAGATAAATATATATTCTCAGATGTTGGTATTTTCAAGAAAGAAATAACATATGCTATATATTCAAAAAATAAAGAATTTAATTATTACTAACTACTATTATCCCCCCCCCCCCCAAAAAATCAAATTGGCTCTGGAAGTAATACATGAGCCAGGTATACACATGTGTGCACTAATGAGTAAGTGAGATTGAAGCAACAGAAATGAAAATAAAGCAGAGAGTATCTGAAGGAAATCAAATGAGAATAATTCGGCACTCTAAGGATCAGAGGACCTAATGATTAGTCTCGCAGGTCACTGCCATTTTATGCATCCAAATTTATAAAGAGAATTCTTTAAAGCAATGGCAAATTCAAGAAAGAGTCTTTTATATTTATACTTACTTCTATGAAGTAACATGACTTTTTTTTCAAATGAATGCTAGTGACAGGTATATAACATGGCCAATGAGACCTAAGCAATTATAATGGTACAAGCAAATACAAGAATTCAATTGTTTTATACAATCTGAAGGTGAAGGTAACAATAATAATACTAAAGTCCTCTTTTTGCAGATATATCAAATAAGTTCCACAGAAATATGGGATAATTAAGATGGTGCTGCAGTCTAAGCTTGTAGGAAGGGAAGCAAGCAGGAAGAAGGTGTTTGTGTAGAAGGGATTAGAATTATATGGTTTATGTAGTGAGGGCATTATCACAGCATGTAATCTTAATTTTTGTCCTGCTGGCAAGATTTAAAATGCCACACTATCATAAGGATGTTCGTAGAGGAATCTATTTGCATGTATGAGTGTACATGGATTTCCTGTGCATAGTGAAAACCCAACAGGCTAAATGGTGGGTTTGTGTGGAAAGTTTAGAAAATTCTTTTCAAATGTTTTCACATTAGAGTTGTGTGTGTGTGGGGGGGGGGTTAGAAGCACAACCTTCCACATGTTAGTAAAGTTTACCTTGTTAAGCAAAATAACCAGAATTCATAGTAAACTGAAAAAGGGCTGAGATACTGAAAGGCAATTTAGCCTGGATTAATTTCAAAATGTCTTTAAGCAAAACATCAGTAAAAAACAAGAAGATATTCAAATTGTCCATAATGTCCAATACCTCTTGCGTGTTCTTCGCTTTCTGAATAGATAAAGGTAAATTTATCCTTTTAATTTTTCCAAGATGAAAGGATGGTTTCCTGTCCATCTTGGAAAAAGGTGGACAGGAAATCTCACTAACTTCCATTATGCCTATATTCATATATAGCATCTCTTTCATTAAATTCTCAAATTTCTCAATTTGGTATAATGTTCCAAGTAGATATTATTAGCAGTTTATTTATGGTTTTATAGTCATCAGTGGATCAAGTTCATTCTGATGGCTTTGAGACATCATCTTCATAAGCCATATTACTGGCTTTATCTGACAGTATCCATTTTCAGTGTCTTCTTCCCTGTAGTTACGTAAAGCAGAGTACATTGCAGTTGGCCTGATTTCTTCTTTATGACTAACATTTTAGTTTGCTTTGGTTTGTTGTTTTATGGTGCAAGGACAGCCATGGTCATATTGCACCAGTAAATGATCATAGTCTACAAGTTAAAAAAATAGTAAAATATGAAATAAACAGATATAGATAAAAACGAATATAAATGCATTCCAAAAAAAAAAAAGAAAAAAAGAAGTACAAAAACAAATATATAAAAATGGATAAAAAGTAGTTGTAAAACAACCAGCGAAAAAGTATAAAAAGTTCATAAAACATAAATTTAAAAAAATGTATTAAAAGGGTATATACAAGAAATAACACTATATAAATAAAACTAGTGTAAACAATCTATATAAGGTAAAACATATTAATTGTCCTTCAAAATTTTAAACCAAAACAAAAACAAACAGAAACATCTGTTGAGTTTGATAAAATCTACCTGAATCTATAAGGGCTCAGATGGATTATGAATATGGCTAAAATAATAATTGTGTTCATTCATGAAATGAGAACAGTCAATTAAAATATGAAGAATGGTGAGTCCAGCATTACAAAACTTGTACAGAGGCATGTTATCACCCTACAGAAGGAAGAAGTGGATGAGATGACTATGACATATTGTTGGATTCTGAATATATAGAGATTTGAGTAATTAATATTTACTTCAGAATCCAACATGATCTTCCATCACATAAGCTAGACTTGTAATTATTATTTAATGTAAATCACTTGTTTATAAATTAATACTCATGTAACTACCTTTAAGTTCTATTAATAATTAATTAATTAATCAAGGATATATAATAATAGTGAAAAGACTCTGTATTAAAATATTATTTATTTTATTTATTGCTATGTTAATATTATAAGAATTTGTATTCAACATTTTAACTGCATATTAATTGAAATGTAAATATTCCTTATTTGTTCCTGTATGTAGAGGTATACCGTTGTGCAATGCCTCAGTTTTATTATATTTTGTTTTAGTTGTCATGGAGACGTATGTAAGATAGCGAGCGCAAGTTTAAAACAGAGCCTGGCAGATCGGATTGAAGGGCTGGAAAGGATTTGAGTAGAAGAGAACACGAGAATAATTTCAGGGAAGAAGGGATATATAAGCGAAGAACAGAGAAAACGATTCATTCGGGGGGAATCAGAGTGAGATAATAGCGAGTAGAGAAATAACAGCGGGTTGGCAAGTCAGTCAAGTAGCTCGCTAAGGTCTACTAGTCGAGGAGCGAGTTAGCTAATAAGTTGCAGAACAACAAATAAAGCAACGGAAGATAGCAAAGTAGCAACTGGATGACTAGCGATAATTTTGTTGGGATTTTGATTCAGGACCGACCTTTCAGGGACACACAGAAACTTGAAGAATAGCACGGAATAACTAAGAGAATAAGTAGAGGCAGCAGGGTTAATTTTAAACGATAGCTGTGCTAAGAGATATGGTGCCTAAAAGATTAATTAAATGCTGGAAGAATAGGCAACTGTGCATAAAAACTTCAAGTTAAAGAATTACTGCGTGTTACCTTAGTTCATGAGTTATTGGTAGAATACTGAATTGGTCAAGTGATGGCAAAGATAGTACAAGCGTTTTGCTCCAAGCAAGAACCTTTAACTATGTGAATTGCGACCATTAATTTATTCAGTTATTACTATGAGGATTTGTTTTTAATGAGCACTGTTAATTGATTTAAGTGATTACAGTTATAAAAGGTGTCCATATATAAGTAGATGAACAAGAAAATTTACCGGTAAGAATTAACCAACTTTGTTACTCCTATGCGGAGATATGTGTGTGTTTCTTCCTAAAATATCCCTACATTAACAGTAACTTTTGCAGAGAATAGCTGGAGTGTGGATTTAAGAGTGTATACTTGTGAAGAAGCATTGCCGCCCTTATATTATATTTGAAACTTAAGTAACTATAAGATATTAATGTAGTTGGTTACTAAGGGACTTATGACATTGAACTTTTTCAAATAGTTAATTGAATTTTGTGAAAGCTGTATTTCAGACAACAGATTAACCATTGCCTGAAATTATATGACTATATTACCAGATAAGCTAAAATGTTTGTAATACCTTATTCAGTGACTTAAACTAAAGTGTATAATTTGTAAGCCTATATTAAATGTTTGTTTTGTTGATCTAAAGTTGTACTTTGCCTGAATCTCTTTTACTGCACTGTTCATAAAATAATCGAACCAAAGCGGGTGAATTAAATAAGTTAAATAAACTTGGCCTGTATACATAATAACAACACATAAAAGGGAAATAGTTAAGAGTTGGTTTTACTTTAATTCTTGGACTAATTTAGATATAGAGTAGTGCAGTCAATAAATATAAATTTTCTCTATATTTGGATTAAAAATCAACTAGCAACTTATTTGTTTTGTTTAAGAACATCGTAGTGACAAATTGACGGATCCAAAGTATAGGTTAAGACGAAATAGGATCCAACAAAATGGTGCAGCCAGTAGGATTTGAATTCACTATCATAGTGTCGCGACGACTCTTTTTCTGTGTGTTCTAATTCTATCTAGTTTCAAGTCACTTTTATAATTAAAATAACCAATTGCGAAGTGATCACCTATCCAAAAGTAGGGAAATTTATATTTATACTGCGCCACCCTATTCTTAGATTAGTCTATATAAATAGTAGGATCAATTCTAAATTAGGTTAGCAGTCATCTCATTAGGCCGAATTATTTATTATCATTTTTACTTGGGGTTCCTGCAAGATTCGAATATTTATGAACGGTGCAATAAAAAGGAATTCAGGCAAACACAATAATTAGATCAACAAAATAAAACATTTAATATATGATATGGTTAACGAATACAAAACTCTATTTAAAAATGGAACTATACAATTAACTTAATACAACTTCTTAGGTCACTCATTCCAATTCAACGTTCTAACTTTCATATACAATTCACAGTCTCAAAAACACAATTCTTCTTATTTCAAGTTAATATAACAATTTCACATTTAATCAGTCTTCACAAATCTATCAGCTCAATGTTTATATTCACAGCAGGCAATACTCTATGTAAGCAATATTCCAAACAAATAAATTCCGGTCCTTGAGCATCGGAGATATATCACAGTTAATGCTAGAATAGACAAACTTATACAACTACTCTTACCAGACAAATTCTTCAACACATCAAATTATTGAGAGAGCACTTATGAATTGACTTAATCAACGTTAGCGGAACACACATAACAAAAATCTCCACAGTTTTAACTGTACTACTGTTAGTCGCACTTCACTATTCCAAACAACAGTAATTAGGTACTGATATCTTCTCTTGTTCACTTTTCTCCAAGTAATCAATATAATCTTTTCCTAGGGCAACATAGAATTTATTCGTAATCCAGATTGACTGGAACTAATCAGAATTCTCGCATTGACTGTCCAGTTTCCTTTTATCTGATTACGGCATTAACCTTTCTTCATTACAACAGCCGATTTCACTTATAATATTAAACTTTATGATTCACTACTTATTGGTTCACTTCCGAACACTATTTTCATAAATTTCTGCCCTATGGATTCTATAATCTTGGTTCCGCAAAACTCTCTCCTCCCTCGCTTAATAATAATTCTTCTCTCCCTCTCTCTATCTATGACCTTCACTCCCACCTTACGTTCGAACGCCATGCTCTACTCCACTCGTGGTTGTTTACGCGTGCGTCTCCATGACAACAGACTAAGCGTAAACATTTCGCTAATGTAATGTATGCTCTTTTACTACTACTACAGTGATTACATAACATCAAATATTTCACAAATAAGAACAACAAAATATTTAAGCTACTTCTTCAACTTTTTGATTACGTATACAGTTAAATATAAAATAACACTTTACGTTACATCATATATATTTGGTTATACAAAATTCTATACATTTTATTATTTTATAAATTAATAATAGGTCAGGTTTTAAATAAATATTTAATTAGTAATTCTTAATTAAGGAATAATAAATAATTTTATATAAGCCATGATTAATATATAATACACAATGTTAAATGTGAATGAAAAAAAATAAATTACATAACATAGCTTCATTCACAATTTAACATAGGCTCACCCTTTCTTTGAAAAATTTTTATTATAAGAAAAATTTTTCTTTTTACACTAGGCTCCTTTAAAAAAAAAACTGGATTACATATTTCCTTTTCGATTTCTCAAGTAATACCTAGTTTTACTGAAACTTGGTTCCTTATTATGTTTTGTGCCTTTATTCTCTCTCACATTATCATCAATTCTCTTATTACTATCAAATTCTGCATGTCTTCTAAGTTTGTAGTGTAGGATTCTCTCTTTTGAATTAAATTCACATTTTCCATTATTAGAATTAGGTTTTTGTTGTCTCACAACTCTGTGGTTTGTTCTACAATATAGATTAGACATTTTACCAAAATTGACTTCAACCTTTAGTTTACTATCAGTGGTAACTTCTGATTTGGGCTTTGTCACTACTACTTTTTGTTCATCAGTAAGAAGAGGAGTATCAGATTGAATGTGTACATGAGAGTTATCATCACTATCTCTATTAGATGATTGATTCACAGCTGATTTTTCTTCAGTAGATGGTCCTGATTCAAGTGGCAATCTAAATCGTTTTGTTTGATACCTAGTCTTATCACAATCATGAATTTCATTTCTTCTGATATATCTCTATTTGTTCATCAGGGTTATTTCCTTCTTAGAAAAGTTACAAGAAAATTGATATCTTGCTAGGAAGTTTGTTCCCAAGATAATGTGAGAATCTAGATTGGAAGTAGTGGGGACAACAAGTAGGTCTTGCCACACATACAGTCCAAATTCTGGTAGGTATATTCTAGCTCGAACCTTTTCATACGCTACGAAGTTTGGATTTGAAAGAGTAGTAATTTTTACAGGTTGTCTAAGTTTGGCAATACTATTCCTTAACTTATATCTTATACTTTGGAGATAGTCCTTTCTAATAGTTGAAGCATTACATCCAGTATCTAATAAAATACTACACTCAGAACCTAGGATTTCTCCTCTAACTGTCATCATTCTATCATTAGGTGCCTGGTGTTTCTGAATTCTATTATTTCTTCTGTGGGGTTTGTATCCAAATTTTGAATTCCATCTGTTGTTATAGTAGTTATCCTTGTTATGGAAACAGTTCCTGGCATAATGTCCAACTTTGTTGCAATTGTAACACCTAAGAGGATTTCTTTGCTTTGTCTCTGTCTTGGATTGAGGGATAGCAGACATTTGTTGTCTAACATCATTTAATCCTCGGATTACCTCATCTAGGCTACTTAAAATAGGTTGACTTTGTTTTTCAACCTCATGCTTGATCATCTCATCAATTTTATTTGTAGTGGGGTTTTGATTTTCTTGAGAACTCAAAGTAATAGCTGATAACTGTCTCACAACTTCATTAAGACTATCCATTATTGGCTGATTTAACTTATTCACCTCCTGGTGAATTAGGGATTTTACTTCTGTCATCAGTTTCTTGTCCATTTGCTCTTTACTCTCTGTCATGTAGTTTACACTACTTGAATTTTCTCCAGTATTCTTCGCTTTTCCTTTTTCAACTTTACTCTTCTTTTCTATTTCTGATTGGTTGAATGAACTATCAGTCTTATTCACAATATTCACAAGTCTTGCATTGTTTGAGGGATAAAGGTCTCCTAATATTTGTTCTTTTTCCTTAACACTTTTGAGACACTCTTCTAAAGTAGAAATTTTCTTCTTGTAGGCTGTTTCTCGCAATTCTTGCCTAACACCTTGTCTAAATTGTTGGAACACAGCCCAATCTAAGTGAGGTTTATCTTCACCAGTAACATTCAAACTGTTGGCCAATGTTAATAACCGATTGTGAAAATCAGTAACAGTTTCTTTATCCTTTTGAACAATTTTCTGCAATTTCCATAAGTTAGGACCTACACTTCTAAGTTTACAAAATTGAGACAATAAAGTTTCTTTAAATTTGGAATACTCAAAGGTTTCTCGAAGTATTGGAGAAGAATGCAAAAATGTTTTTGCTTTACCTACTAATTTGCTTCTAATCAGAACTAGCAATTGAAAATCAGTCCAACCTGCAATTTCTCTAAGTTTTTCAACATAGGTAAAGAAAAATAGTACATCATCTGATTCTTCACCTGAATATTGGGGAAAAACCTGTTGCGGGTTTACCGTATGAAAGAATTCACTGTCATTCATTTCAGAGCTTGATGTGACAGCCATAGTGATCAATAAATTACTATCTCAATTAATTCAATCTTTTTACTTTAAAATTAACCTTTATCTTTGCCTGAGTCCAAATTATAACCAGTTCACTGTGATTTAATTATTTCACTTTCTAAAATTTCAGGGAGTAATTCTACGATTATTATCACTAAACTTAAATTCAATTTCTTATCTTATAGTTGTTAATTTTAATTCCTACCTATTAAATCACATCCTGCCGACTGCGCCATTTGTCGCGACGACTCTTTTTCTGTGTGTTCTAATTCTATGTAGTTTCAAGTCACTTTTATAATTAAAATAACCAATTGCGAAGTGATCACCTATCCAAAAGTAGGGAAATTTATATTTATACTGCGCCACCCTATTCTTAGATTAGTCTATATAAATAGTAGGATCAATTCTAAATTAGGTTAGCAGTCATCTCATTAGGCCGAATTATTTATTATCATTTTTACTTGGGGTTCCTGCAAGATTCGAATATTTATGAACGGTGCAATAAAAAGGAATTCAGGCAAACACAATAATTAGATCAACAAAATAAAACATTTAATATATGATATGGTTAACGAATACAAAACTCTATTTAAAAATGGAACTATACAATTAACTTAATACAACTTCTTAGGTCACTCATTCCAATTCAACGTTCTAACTTTCATATACAATTCACAGTCTCAAAAACACAATTCTTCTTATTTCAAGTTAATATAACAATTTCACATTTAATCAGTCTTCACAAATCTATCAGCTCAATGTTTATATTCACAGCAGGCAATACTCTATGTAAGCAATATTCCAAACAAATAAATTCCGGTCCTTGAGCATCGGAGATATATCACAGTTAATGCTAGAATAGACAAACTTATACAACTACTCTTACCAGACAAATTCTTCAACACATCAAATTATTGAGAGAGCACTTATGAATTGACTTAATCAACGTTAGCGGAACACACATAACAAAAATCTCCACAGTTTTAACTGTACTACTGTTAGTCGCACTTCACTATTCCAAACAACAGTAATTAGGTACTGATATCTTCTCTTGTTCACTTTTCTCCAAGTAATCAATATAATCTTTTCCTAGGGCAACATAGAATTTATTCGTAATCCAGATTGACTGGAACTAATCAGAATTCTCGCATTGACTGTCCAGTTTCCTTTTATCTGATTACGGCATTAACCTTTCTTCATTACAACAGCCAATTTCACTTATAATATTAAACTTTATGATTCACTACTTATTGGTTCACTTCCGAACACTATTTTCATAAATTTCTGCCCTATGGATTCTATAATCTTGGTTCCGCAAAACTCTCTCCTCCCTCGCTTAATAATAATTCTTCTCTCCCTCTCTCTATCTATGACCTTCACTCCCACCTTACGTTCGAACGCCATGCTCTACTCCACTCGTGGTTGTTTACGCGTGCGTCTCCATGACAACAGACTAAGCGTAAACATTTCGCTAATGTAATGTATGCTCTTTTACTACTACTACAGTGATTACATAACATCAAATATTTCACAAATAAGAACAACAAAATATTTAAGCTACTTCTTCAACTTTTTGATTACGTATACAGTTAAATATAAAATAACACTTTACGTTACATCATATATATTTGGTTATACAAAATTCTATACATTTTATTATTTTATAAATTAATAATAGGTCAGGTTTTAAATAAATATTTAATTAGTAATTCTTAATTAAGGAATAATAAATAATTTTATATAAGCCATGATTAATATATAATAAACAATGTTAAATGTGAATGAAAAAAAATAAATTACATAACATAGCTTCATTCACAATTTAACAATAGGTTGTGATATTGAGTATTAGATTTTGTTATAGTATTAAAAAAAAAAAAAAAAAAAAAAAAGGAAAATCTGATCCAAGAACTTAAAAATAGATTAATGAAACAAATGAATTGGTTGTAAATTAGAATCAGGCAAACATAGAAGTTGTTTTAGGATTCAGATTTTTTTTTTTTTAAATTGTTGTTAATGGATTAATATGGCTGTTTCATCTAGTTCTAAAATGGAAGATGGTGAATTTTTTCGTACAGTGAACACACAACAAGTTTTCCCTCAGTTTTCAGGTGAAGAATCAGATAATGTACTGTTTTTTTTACTTATGTTGAAAAACTTAGAGAAATGGCAAATTGGACAGATTTTCAAGTGTTAATTTTACTCAGAAGTAAATTAATAGGAAAGGCTAGAACATATTTTAACTCATCTCCAATTCTCAAGGATATATTAGATTATCAAATATTTAAGGACAACCTTATTTCTCAGTTCTCAAGGTTAAGAAGTATTGGCCCAAACTTATGGAAGGCTACAGAGAGTTTCACGAAAGGATAGAGAAACTGTGTCTGGTTTTTACAATTGGTTATTAACTTTATCTAATAGCTTAAATGTCGCAAGTGAAGATAAACCTCATTTAGAATGGGCTGTGTTCCAGCAATTCTGCCAAGGTGTTAGAACAGAATTGAGAGAAACAGCCTATAAAAGAAAAATTTCCACATCGGAAGAGTGTTTTAAAGCTGTAAAGGAAAAAGAGCAGATGATAGGGAATTTCTCTCCCTCATCCAATATAAGCCATATAAATATCTTAGAAAAGGATAATTGTTCCTCTGTCATTAACAAGACTGAGAAGGAGAATAAAAAGGAAAAAGGAAGGAAGGATATTGGGGAATATCCTATAAATTTTAATCAAATGTCAAACAGTGAAAATCAATCTGACAGAATGAAATTAATGGAAGAAATGAAAGCTCTAGTTCACCATGAAGTGAACACATTGCAGCAACCAGTAATGGATCGTCTCGATCAGGTGGCGACACAGCTTGCATCTATTACCTTGAAATCTCATGAGAATAACAACCTCTCATCAGATGGGATCAACAAGATGATAGAACAAGAAGTACAAAGACAAAATCTGCCCATATTAACAAATCTGGATAGGGTGATACAAAAACTAGAGGGTTTTGGTCAACAAGTACCTAATAACTCTCAATCTCAAGAAAGGAAGGAATATCTCACTAGCCTTAGAGATCCTCCTAAATGCTTCAGGTGCCACAAAATTGGACATCTTGCTAGAAATTGTTATTTTAACAAGAAAGATTACTCTATCAAAAACTGGGATTCAAAGTTTGGGTGCATATCCCACAGAAGAAATAATAGAATTCAGAAACACCAAGCTTCTAATGAAAGAATGATGAGAGTTAGAGGAGAAATCCTGGGTTCTAAATGTAATATTTTGTTTGATACAGGATGTAATGCTTCAACTATTAGAAAGGACTATCTCCAAGGTATGAGACATAAATTAAGGAATAATATTGCCAAACTTAGACAACCTGTAAGAATTACTACTCTTTCAGATTCAAACTTCGTAGCATATGAAAAGGTTTGAGCAAGAATCTACCTACCAGAATTTAAGCTAAGTGTCTGGCAAGAGTTACTTATCATCCCCTCAACCACTAACATAAGCTCCCACATCATATTGGGAACAAATTTCTTAGAAAGATATCAGTTCTCCTGTGATTTTTTTAAAAAGGAAATATGCCTAATGAGCTTTGGATTAAAAATCAACTAAACACTTATTTTTTTTTAGTTTAAGAACATCGTAGTGACAAATTGATGGATCCAAAGTATAGGTTAAGACGAAATAGGATCCAACAATATGAAGAGCCGAGAGAGTAAACTTCTTTTCTTTGAACCCTGCACAGACTAGACTGCAATAATTTAATTTCAGGTTTAATTTGGCAGAGCTTATGTCTCTCTATTGCATAATGACTGCCACTGGGATAGCAGTTTTTGTCTGATAATCTGCCTGTAGTCAGTGCACGGAACAGGCAAATGGTGGATGTTTGAGAAATGAGCTGACCTAGCTGCAGTATCTGCAGCCTCATTTTCCTTAAATCCCATTATGGCTTGGAATTCAACAGAAGCAATCATCTAAGTGTAGCTTCCATAACACAGAGAGAGAGAGAGAGAGAGAGAGAGAGGTATTGGATTTGAATGAGCACTAGATAAGTCTGTAGCTCTAGACTTTTTGTCTGTAGAGAACTTTGTGAGTCTGAATATATTATGCACCTTTGATAGAAACAATCTGATGTATTGTAGTGCAAGCTTTATCGCATAGAGCTCTGCTGTAAAGTTGTTAGAGTCTAACAGGATTTGTGCAGATATAATACTGTTTGGAAATCTCCCTAGCTCCTTCAATTTTGAACCATCCATGTAAACAAACACAAAATCAGATAATTGAGTTCTGTGAGCTTCAAAGAGCTGCTGAAAACAGGAGAGGTGAAAATGTTCAGCAACTTGCTGAAAGAAAAGGCATGGCTGCCATGGTGGAACAGTGTTTAGTAGTGTATGGTAATATCTACTGCAATCTCTAGAGCTTTTTTTTTATCCACAAACCAAAGAATTTTATGGTGTCTGTCAAGTGCTGTAAAAATTCTCCCATGCATGAAAAATAGCTGGCCACATGGGGTAGTCTGGCAGGAATTTTTTTGTTTGTTGTGTTCAGCCTCAAGCTAGTACTGCTTCCCCTAATGAGGATTTCACTACGGCCATATTGAAATCTATAATGTCATCAGAGCTACAGTAGCAGCTTGTTAACAGATTAGATTCCACTTAAATGACAGATGATAGAACAGTTCTCCTAGCAATATGGCTAGGCTTATAGATATAATCAGGGGAGTTTACCTACTTGAGATGCTAACAAAGTTCTAACTGCACCACAGGATGCTGTGGCCTCTTCACTAAAAGGTGAGAGAAGGCAATTTAATCACATAATTTCAGTAATATTTGTTTCTTTATTCTCCAAATTTTCTTTATTTGGAGAATTTACCAATTTAAGGGCTTTAAATTTTTTTCAATTTCTTTGACTGAGCCATATGAGAGAGTACACACACATCTAGCACAATAGAGAAGAGTAATAAAAAAAACAAAAAAACTTAGTACCTCTCACTCACTCACTCGCACGCACGCACACGCGTCCTATCTCAAAATTAGCAAGTACAATGTGGCCAACAAGATCACAGATAACAAATAAACAAGAATACAAAGGTGCTGTAATCCTTCCTTATATCTAACATGTAGCAGACAAAATTTTTGAAATACTTCCACAATACTATCCACCTATTAAAAAAAAAAAAAAAAAAAAAAAAAAAACATATGTTACATAAGACAAACAGGATGATCCAGAGAGTCAGAACATGTTAAATATGAAAAAAAGAAAAGAAAACATAAATTCAGATTAGCTCATTATACAACCAATGTAGGTCATCCTGTATTTTGGGAGATAATAGAAATACCATACACAGACCATAACTGCTTTATCAGAACTTTCAACAAAGATTAAGAAAGGCCCACCCTACTCAATGCAATGAAAACCAAGGCATCACTTTACATGAAGTCTGGTCTCTGTTCATTAGGAGCCTCATGCATACCTTGGATATGATGCCCATTATGTTTTGTAATATGATTCTGGTCAAGCACATATGCCATCACATGCCCATTGTTAAACCATTTTTCAACCACCAACTTCATTTCATCATTGAAACAGTAAAGGTCTTTTGTCATGCACCAAAAAAATAAAAAATAAGTATACAAAACTAGTATAGAAATGTAGAACTAATAACAGAACCAATAAAATAATTCTTGGAATTTTGTCCCTTCAAAGTTTCTCTTTCACAATGCTCCTTAATCTCTTCTAGAATATTTTGCATAAATCTTACCTGAAATATTCAGTAGAAGAGAAATTCCTCTGTAATTCTCACATTGTCTTATTTCCCTTTTAACAGATGGGTACAAAGACAACTCTTCACTAGTCCTCTGGAATTCAATTTTCACAACTTTTTCAATCAATTGTGCACGTAACTATGGCAAAACTTTTATATCCTCCATATATGAGCATTTCATTTTTTAGCTTTCATATCTGAACAATGAAGAAATCAGGTCAAATCTGATTCTTCCTCATAAATAATCTTTCACAATCATTTACTATGCACACAGACCTTGGATATGGTGCATTACATTAATTAATCCTACAAATCTACTGAAATGGAAATGATAAACTGGTGAACCATCCTCCTTCATTTTGATGTTATATACATACTTCATAGAGAGTTTTTGGATTCAAAGGATGAAATCCATTATCTTTCCCTATGGAAGCATATATCTCTTAGTGAGATGGCAATGATATGAAATGCAATGAAATGAAAGGAATTAACATATAACATGGGGAAACTTTTTTTATAAACAATTAAGTACTAGTTTCAATCAAAACAGAAAAAAGTTACCTATGACAATAATATCAAAATCTTTGGCTTCTCCAAATCCCCCTGTTTCTAAGAGAAAGTTAGCAACCTTTCCAACAGAAGCAGATTTCAATCCTGAGCCATGTGCAATAATAGAATGACTCGGATCTCTTATATCAACTATCTGAGGACAACCTAAAAAAAAGAACAGGTATACTTATTAGAATCTTATTTTGAAATTCATTCTTTGCTTTATACGAGTAAATATATTCATGAAAATAGCACAAAAGCCAAACATACTTATTGTATTAATGACAAAAAAAAAAAAAAAAAAATCTAGAGTCCTGTCCATTGCATAAAGTTTAAAGTACAGGTTCTCGATATATATATATAAGCGGTACATTCCATAAATTTTACATATTTTGATTTTAAGTTGAATTTAACTCCCTCAACCAATCATCACATACCATAAGCATAGTGTGTGTGATGATTGGTTGAGGGAGTTAAATTCAACTTAAAATCAAAATATGTAAAATTTAAAGTTTAAATTTTTAAATAATTTAAAAGTTATTTTGTTAGTTTCATTCACAGGATGCACATATAAATTAGATTTCAGTATGTAATTATTAATGGAAAGTAATAACATAATCAAGTATAAATAGCATGAGGAAAACAGAAAAGAAAATATTTAATTTGGCTATTCAGTTTACCATAGAAAATTATCAAGAGATGACTGGACAGTGGCTTCTTTCTTCTCTCTATAAAGTGCGATTAAAGGCAAAAAGCAAAATCTATTTCTCTCTAAACTTTTATGACCATAAGGCATTAGGATCCATCCTCCTACTTGTCCACCTTCAGAATTTTCATTTTCATCTCTAGATCAATTTTGGTGTGTTTATGCATGGGCTTACTTTTCTCACTTCCATTCCTTTTTCTAGGCATGTTCATATTTCACTCCTGCACACACACACACACAAACTAAAAATTCAAAAGTATATGAATACAAACACAGAGCAGGTATGCACTGCCTTGCAGACAGCTACTATTAGGTGACTTGTGAATAACATACAAGTGGTAAGAAAAACTTTATAATTTGAATTTTTTTCATAGCCCTTTCAGGATAATTTGCATAAATCCAAATTTACACAAATTGGGAACTGCCTGTAATTATCTCTTAGTAGGTATATAAATTCCATTTCTTCCTGTCATGTGATCTTTTCTCCTTCCGATCTGTTCCGTAGTTGGTCCTCCTAATAATTACTTGACTTGCACTCGTTGTGCTGACTTGATGATGCATGTCTTTGACATCATTCCTTGCACCTCCTGATCTTTGGTTGCTACCAGAGATACCAAAAATTGGGGATCATCTTATACATGGGGGGTAACCGGTTGAGAGACCAGCGGTTGCCGTGGCAAAACTGCTAGTACCTTGTCTCCATGAACAGGTTTCCGTCAATCACTAGCCATTGTTAACTCTGTCGAATGAAGTCATCAAAGGCTGATTGTGAATAAACCAATCAGAACTCTGAAAGCATTCACACATCTGCAACTTGTGCAGGATAAATTAATGCATTAACAATATTTTGAGCACTAGCCCATAAAAACGTTTGAAAATAAAAAACAATTCTCATATTCTTCAAATTCAAGTTAAAAGTCATCAATTATGCAAAAGAATATGGAAATAAAGACTCTCAGAGAGACAGTTTGGACGTCTCCCCACTGAGTGTATGATTAGACAGTGGAGATGTTTAAAATACTGATTTCTTAATTTTGGGTTTGAAAAAGTGGGGTTTGTCTTATACACAGAAAAATATGGTGTATATACATATCCCACACATGAGAGATGCAAGGACCTTTAGCACATCAGTGCTGTGTGTAAGGTGCAGATAAGGGGTTAGAAAGAAGAAATCTATTGCATTCTTCTTAAACAGCTATAGGTTGAAAGTGTTGGGAAACACAGCATGGAGAAGGTTGTTCCAGAGGACAGCCTAAATAGCCTAACAGCAAGTGTAGGAATCATGTTTGTCAATTCACTAGAGCAGTGACCATGGAAGTACATGTAGATATGAGATAGAAGCTGAAGTGAACCTGTGAGGGAAGAGTCATCTATGAGCCAAACTGCACTCTTCTGGACAGCATCAAGAATTTTTAAGGAGGTTTAAAGTGCATCACCCCAAATGTGTAAACAGTATTCAAAGGATGGATGGATTGGATGGATTTGGGATTTATATAGGTTTAGTAGCTAGGTTGGTGTAAAATAACTTCTTGAATAAAAAAGAATGCCTAGATTTTTCGAGACTGAGGGAAGCTGCTGATATGATGTGTTTGTGCCAAAAGAAGTTGGAGGTAAAACGTCAGTCCAAGGAGAAATAGTTCATCCTCTCTGGTTAAGTATGTATTACTGAGGATGAGGGAAGGTGAGGTGAGACTTCCTCAAATGAACTGCCATCCAAATGCCTGTCTTCCAGATTTAATCTTTTTGGCTGCAATTCATGCTGTCGTCAGTAGTACACCTCCCCCCCCCCAATCTTCTCTACTGTTCCTCTTAAAAATACTCTACCTATCATATTCTATCCCTGTAGCTACATTATCTGTTGTCAGCCGAGTCACATTAAAGCCTATAACTTTTGTCAGGGTTGTGCTAACCAATGACCCACTCATTTATTCCTGATACGTCTACCATTAGTATATATAAACTGTGGAATCCTGTTAAGCCCTCAACTAGCTTTACACCTTGTACCACACACACACATACATACATACACTTGCATCCACTCTAATAGCTTTGGTTTTTCTAATTTTGCTCTTCCACAATTAGTGAACGAAAGCTTCTCAAGACAACTAAGTCTGAATCCATTTAAGTGCAGTCCATCAACGTTATATAAGTACTTCTGCCCATTAAATTAAACCCACAAGTCTACAAACTCCACACCATTCATTTGGCACAAAACCTACACATTAATTCATTTGTCATCATACATTGCCCTATTCCCAATCTTCCTCAATCATAGCATGGCATCAAGCTAACAATCTTCCTCCTCTTACACTTTTTTTTTTTAATCTTCTTCCAATAACATTTTCATATCTTCACACATACAATATTTTTTATTTTTCAAGTCATTATGGTCAGCCAAAGCAATCAATTCTGTCATCTTACATTTTTGAATTCACTGCTTTGGCTGACTGTAATGACTTGAAAGATAAAAAAATACTGTGTGAGTGAAGATATGAAATATGATGAGTGAATCCTTACACTCATGATTAGATAAGAGATTATCTCTTATCAAAAATTTTCCTCCAAAGTAATCATTACTTGTTAGCAGTCCATTATTGTCACATCTAGCCTTTCAGTATTCTAAGGTGCTTCTGACCAAATCAATCCAATTAGATCTTGGTCTTTCTCTGTGTCTTTTTCCTACCATCTTAGCATCAAACACCTGTTTTGCTAATCTTTTCTCTCCCCTTCTTCAAATGACAATACCATCTTCGATTAGCCCTGCTCACACATTCTTGAATGCTAACAATCAAGTTCCTTATTAATATCTTCATTTGTAATATGATTCTGCCACCGAGTACTTTATTTTAAAATCAAGTACTTGATTTCTAATCCAACTCTCAGATCCATAATATATAAATCCCCACCATACCAGCTTTGCTTATTTCTGTTGTCTATTTCCAAATTTAATTTTTCCATCTTCACTAAAAATTATGACTAAATAGCTGAAATACTTTAATTGTTCTATAGGTTCTCCACAAATGAAGTTTTCTATGTTCCTGCCTCTTTTTGTGGTTTTGGTGTTTCTATTGCTGATTTTCATGGCAAATTTGTCACAGCTGTTATTCAATTTAGTTATAGAATCCTGAAGACTTCCACTTGATTTGTTTAGGGGTACAACATTATGCAATTCTATAGATGATGAATAAGAATGGAGATAATGTGCATCCTTGTCTTACACCTGATTTTACATCAAACCACTCCAATTCTAACTGCTGTCTTGCAACTTAAACATAGACTATTTATTGCTTTGTATAATGTTCCATTTACCCATATAACTGTAATGTTCTGAAAAACTTTTCTATGGGCATCTTGTTTTATGCCAAGTGTGGGCAACTTTTTTGAGTGAAGAGCTATTTTTGATTTAATTCAAATAATAATAATAATAGGGGAATAGGGGATGACCAAGAAGATGGACTGAGTCTGAAACAGGCCACATGGCCTAGAGTCTGGATGGGAAGATGACGACAACAACGATAATAATCTGATGAGCAGCACCACAATTCAGGTTGGGAGGAGGAAAGGTGGAGTTTTTTAAGAAATGGTATAGAGTGAGAAGGTGTATTATCAATTTTTTTTGAAATATTATTTATTCATACTGAAAAAACATAACAAACATCCAATTAACTATAAATTAATGTGACTCTTGCTGCTGAACTTCTTGAGAGAGTCTCTCAACATTAAGTGAGAACCATAATTTTCATCTTTAAAAGTACTGAAAGACTTGCATTGTTTGGATGGTCTTGATTTATTTTTTTCATAGTTCGTGTTCAAAAATATTTGCTTGCAGAAATATGTCAAACCAAAAACGGAGAGAAGTCCAAACATAAATATTTTGAAATATATATATATATGTGTCTGGTAAGCTACTCCAAGCATAAAACACAATTTGGCCACAATGAACACAAGGATATTATTTGTTCCTGTTTTAACTGTTTTACTTGCCAATGTCAAGACAATTAAGCTTTGGCATCTTGCTTGCATGTGCAGACAAACTAAAGTGAGAAATGTTGATATTGCACATTTGTCGTACATATAGGCTGAGAGTTAAAGAGCCACATGCTGCCAAACCCTGTCATATGTCTTTTGCAGATCAATAAAACATAAGTACAGATCTTGTTATATTACCATGATTTCTCAACTATTTGTCAAAAAGAGAAAATCTGACCTTGACAACCTCTATTTGGCCTTAACCCAGCTTGTTGTTCTCCATGTTTCTCTTTCACAATTTTTCTCAGCTTCTTTTTGAGTATACTTGCATAAATTATAACTGGAACACTTAGAAGAGAAACTCCTCTGCAATTCTCACATTTCACTTTATTCTCTTTTTCTTTTTTATAGACAGAAACTATGACAGCCCTACTTCAGTGATCTGGAATTCAGCCTTCTAACCAGGCCCTCTGAATTATGCAGTATAGCCAATGTAAAACCAACTTTTATACTTCCATATTTGAGCATTTCAGGAACAAAATGCTCAAATACCAAGCATTTCAGGATGAATATCATCTACTACAGCTGTATTTCTGCATTTCAAGCTTTTGATAGCTACTTGTACCCTCAAGTATTGGTACTCCTGTTTGCATTATTCTTAAACATTTACTACTACTGTTCTGTCAGTGCTAGTTTCATTTAATAGTACTTCAAAGTGGTTACCACCACTGCTCTACGTGTTTTCAAGAGGGCTGAAGTGGCTTGGAAAGTTTCATGTTTGGTCTCTAGAGCAGGGTTTCCAGACTATGTAAAAATAAATAAAAAAATTACAAAAAAGAATATAAATTTGATAAAAATTAAAAAAAAAAAAATCCTTAGCTCGCCCATGGTACAAATGTACTATAGGTTTGCTAATAACCTTTTGTGGGTGAGAACCACATAAAAAATAAAAAAATTTACTCCAAACATCTCATCTAGGATATCCTTATCTTCAATTTTACTCTTTTCTCCACTTCTAAGCCTTTTCAATAGTTTCCAAAATGTTTCACCAGCTTCCTGATATTATCTTCTATATCTTGTATTCTTACTGGAGTCTTCTCATAACTTTCGTTTAGCTATACAATAGCTTACCTCTCTTCCATTTTATATTTTTCTCTGTATTCTTTTAGGGCAGCTACTGAGTTATTTGCTAGGAACTTTTGGTACACTTAGTTCTTTTCCCAGACTGCTCCTTTAACTCCTTGGTGTTCTTACTTTTCTAACTTCAACACATGCTTCTCTAGATGAATCAATCAATGCTTTATTCAGAGTTTGCCAATGATACTAGGTTTGGTTCTTGTTTTCACACTTTCATTTTTTCTTCAATAATGTTTGCACAGTCAAGTCTACAGTTTATTTACCTGTAAAAGCTTCTCAATGTTAATTATTTTTAAAACTTTCCTACATACTATTCTTTTCAATGTGATATTCATTTTTATTCCTACTTATCCTGAACAACTAGGCTGAAAATATCACTATGAACATAATTATACATGTTTATTCATGTAAATTACATACTGAAATAAAGACTTTAATGTAACTCACTAATATTTCATGATGCATATCATATCATCAGAGTAAAACATACAACTAGCTACTGAAGGTCTCACCTGTTTTTGTCTTCCATGTCAGATTCACTAATATTATTAATTAATTCTTGCACCAGAGGAAACAAGATTTAATCAATATTTTCATTACATAATCTTATGTAATGGATGGATAGTTTTGGATGGTGATGATTTGGATAGTTTGGAGGACTGGGCTAAGGAGAATGGATGTCAATTTAATGTGGAAAAATGTAAGGTTTTGCATTTTGGGGTGAAAAGATTAGCAGCAGTATATCACATTGGTGGAACTGTACTTCAGGAGATTGATAAGGCCAGGGATTTGGGAGTGTTGGTGGATAGGGAGTTGAAGTTTAGGGGGACACATTGCAAAAGTGGCAAAATCAGCTCATCAAATCACTTGGTTGCTGAAAAACACTTTAACGAGCAGAGACAAACAGGTTATTGTTCCTCTGTATCAAGCCTTGATAAGACCCCCACCTAGACTACTGTGCCCAGATATGGGTGCCAGGGTTTCTTCTCGATGGGGAGGATCCAGAGACGAGTGACCAAGATAATAGCAGGACTATGGAATGAACCTTATGAGAACAGGTTGAAGATTTGTGGGCTGCAGAAATTGGTTGATCGGCGGAAAAGGGGTGATATGATTGAGACATTCAAATTACTGAAGGGTTTCTATAAGATTAATTCAGAAGATATTTTTGAGAATAGGACTGGTAGTGGGAGGACTAGTGCCATCCATGGAAACTTGGTAAGAGTGTGGTTAGCAAGGGTGCTAGAGCTAGGTTTTTTACTTGGAGAGTGGTAAATGAGTGGAATAAGCTGCCAGAGTCTGTTGTGGGTGCCATGACTGTAAATGAGTTCAAGATCGGCGTGATAGATACTGCGTGAATATTGAATAGTTGTTCTTGACATGATGTTGGGTCTCCCTCGATGAGTCTAAGGACTCCTTGGAGCTGCCCGTAATAATAATAATAATCCTTTTGCCAAATTTATCATGAATCATCATAAAAATTTTTCTCCTTCCTCTTATCTGTTCTTGTATGTTATCTTGCACCTCTTCCTTTTTTTTTTTTTTTTTTGTCTCTACCAATAGTCTGATGTTTCCATAATCTTTCACTCTTGCACTTTTTCTTGTGAAGAACTCCATGTATGCATGCCATTTCTTTTATGAGGTCCTCTTTGTTTTCCTGACCTTCAACCACTGCACTTTCATTATTATCGCTGACACTAACATTTTCTGGACTTCTCTCAATATTCTCTGCTCCAGTATCATGTTTTACTCTCTCAAACGGCACTGGCACTTCTGCTCAAAAAACTTCCTATGTATTCGCTCACCAGTTTCACTTTCATTCCACAAATCTTTCAACTTTCATGATGAATACATCTCATACATGCTGTACTCAACAAAATCTTGCATATTCAAATCTCCTAACAAAGATGTCTTGGCTGCCATTTTTTTAGACATTGGCAACACTAACAATATCTATCTTAATACAGCTCTGAAGTTTTTCTTAAGTCAAAACAATCTATCATACACATAAAAAAACAAAGCAAAAGACCGACAACAAATTAACTTATTATTACTAATTAATTACTAAATAAATTAATTATATAATTACTTAATTACTAAAATGCAAGCTTAACTTTTAGCAGTGCTAAGACACATCCTTACTCAACTTAACCCAGAACCTAAATGATATATATATAAAAAAATACATAGAAATATTTTGATTTCATTTTCTATAAAACAGAAAAAGCAGGACAACTGGGAGGAGATTGCCACAAATCCTTCTGAGGGATGCAAAAACCAACTGGGGTTTCTAACCTAATGCCCACTCCTTATTTTCTAGGTTCTCTATTTGTAAGTACCTACTAGAATACGGAAATGAAGATGGACTAGCAATCTTGAGTTCAGTTGAGTCACTTGTATTCTGTAATGGCTTAACCCAAAAGACATTGATGGTACAACAAAACAAAATGTCATACCAGCTCAGGCATCACTCTATTTAACAATGCTCCAATTATTTCTCAGATAGCCACAGTGAACATTGAAAAGTCAGCTGCTAGAACAAACTCAAACCTGACATCAGCAGAATCCAAGGTTGCCATCATCAACATAAGAATTATCAATGGAAAAGAAATGGAACTGTGAGAAGATTTACACAAGTACCACCTTGATCTAACTGGTGTTACTGAAACAAGGAGAGCAAAACCAGGTGAGTTTTTAAATAACTACAAGTTATTTTATTCAGGAAATAATGATCAGGAAAAGGGAGGAATAGGTATAGTGTATAACACTTGCAAAGATGATCTTGAATAGAATTCAGTTTCAAGTAAGGTAATGTAGATCAAAATAGGGAAACTGAACATTGAGACTTAACTGTGCCTATGATTTTCTCATAAAAGGTTCTAAGGTTCTGAGAAGGAAGTGGAATAATTTTCCGAGTTATTAGAGAAGGCAGCTGAAAGAAAAAGTCAAACGGAAAACATCGATTGATTCAGCCAGAGATAGATATGATGAAGTTCTGCAAAGATAGGAAAATTGAAGTTCCATGGAGGACTCAAGGAATTAAAAAAAGGTAGTCACGAAAAGAAGAAAGCATATTAAAAGTTCCTTGCAAGTAAATCACTATGTGATCTGAAAGAAAAGAGGGGAAAAAAATGTAAGAAAGCAAAACAGTGTGTAAAATTTGCAAAATAAGAGTTGTGGGAAGAATGGTAAATGTATTGAAGATAAATATTGGGAAGGTGGCAAAAATGTTCTGGAGGCTGTTGAAAAACCTGAAATGTGAAAGATAGAATGTTTACCTAGAAATGCTCCAATATGTAGGTACGGTGATGATTTGGCATAAGTTGACCTAAACGTGTGCTTCTTGTTTTATCATTTTAAAAGTATTTTCCTTACATAAATTCATAAAGTGAAAATGTAGCAGCAGTTATAAAAGGGCTTAATATCACAATGAATCCTGTAAGGACTCTTTCAGCTTCCATTATTAATAGTCATCTTTATTTATTTATTTATTTATTTTTAATTCAGTACCAACCATGCACAAACATCACTACGTGTGTTATGATCCATCGAGTCGTTTCCTACTCCTGGCGACTCCATGAACATACACTCTCCATTCCGATCTGTCCCTGATCATGTCTTTCAGAACTTCCAAGCACACTCCAGTTGCTTCTTTAACTCCATCCACCCATCTAATTCTTGGTCTTCCTCTTCTCCTGCTTTCATCAACTTTAGCAAGCATCATCATCTTCTCCAGACTGTCATTTGCTCTAATAATATGTCCGAAGTATGACAATTTTTGCTTGATGATCATAGCTTCAAGGGAGCAATCTGGCTTTATTCTGTCTATCACTGATTTATTGGTTTGCTTTGCAGTCCACGGTATTCTTAGTAAGAGTCTCCAAACCCATAATTCAAATGCATCTATTTTTCTTCTTTCACTTTTTCTCAGGGTCCAACTTTCACATCCATACAACACCACAGGGAATACCATTGCTTTCACGATTCTGATTTTTGTTGTGAAGATAATATCTTTAAAGATCTTGATTAAATTTATCATTGCTTTTTTCTCGAGTAATAATCTTCTTCTAACTTCTTCGGTACAATAACCATCTTTATCAATTCGAGATCCTAGGAACACAAATTTGTTAACTGCTTCCATTTTCTCCCCATCTACTTCAAAATCATTAAGTTCACATGTTGCCATAACTTTTGTCTTTTTGAGGTTAAGTTTAAGACCATATTTAGCACTTTCTTCTTTAACTTTCATAATAAGTTCCTTCAAATCTTTGCATTCTGCTAGCGAGGTGGTATCATCTGCATACCTCAAATTATTAATATTTTTTCCACCAATTTTAATTCCAACTGAAGACTCCTCCAGCCCTGCCATTCTTAAAATGTATTCGCTGTACAAGTTAAACAGGTATGGAGATAAAATACATCCTTGTCGCACCCCTTTACCTATTGTGAAATACTCAGTTTCTCCAAGATATGTTTGGACAGTAGCTTCTTGTTCATAATAAAGATTCCTCAGAAGGATAATGAAATGCTCTGGGACTCCCATTGTTCTTAACACATTCCACAGTTTCACATGATCTACAGAGTCAAAAGCCTTGCTATATGTCAAAAGCATCACCATACTTGCTGCAAAAAGCAACGATGATAGCAGAGCATTCCAGGAATAGCTAACACATTGAAATCAACCAGTACTGATAAATCTAATGATGCTATCAAATATTACAGCTACAGATTAGATATCACAGACACCAAAAAAAGGTCATCTATATGATTTTTGTTGCTAATTATTGCATATTCACTGCATAAAAATTGATGAACCAGCATATAAACTTCTTGCAAAACTTTTTTTTGTTTTTGTTTTTTTAATATCTGACCCCTCAAGAAAAGCACAAGGCCTATAGCACAATAGTGCCATGTGGAGGAACAGAAGAAAGATGAATAGAAGAAAGGAGGAATCTGTTCATATTTTACTTGAACAGCTGAGGGTTGTAATCTCTGGGGAGAAGGAAGAGTGGGAGAGACTGTTCCAAAGGACAGAAGTAGAGGGGATGAAGGAGGAGGCAGTGAAGTTAGTTCACGGAGTTTCAAGATGGACTATAAAGAGTTATTGGTTAGCAATGGCCCCTGTTTTAATGATTCTGGAAGAGAGTGGAAGAATAATAGTGGCCATAAATTAAAGATACCAAGAAATTATATATAGCAATACCTCACATAGTCCGGCTTTGATTCACTATAGTCCAGTTTTAAATCTTAAAAAATTAGTACACAAAATTATTTTTTTATACATAAATGTTCGGTTTTTTCTCTTTATACAGTCAAGTCTCTTTTGTGCAGTTTATTTTTATGCAGTTTTAAAGTTATGTGATATGATATTTCAATTTTTTTTGGGGTTCCCCGTTGTATACGTACCTAGACTTGGTGAGAATGTAAACGAGGCATTACATTCTTCAACGTCTTAACGTGTAAGCTATGAATAGTATGAGTAAGCAGTGGACATTTGTGAACTTTAATGTTGAATTTGTGATAATTAAATTTTAATCCCATTTAAAAAAACTACATAATGAGTGCAAAAAGAAAATGTGAAAGTGATTCTGTCACCAAGAAACATAAATAGCTCACTTTAGAACAAAAGCTCGATATAATCAAGCTTCATGAAGAAGGTGCATCCTTTGCTAAAACAGGCCATGAAAAAGGAATGGACGAGTCATCAGTTCGAAAACTTATAAAAAAAAAAGATCAACACAAATCGCAAGGTATGGCTACAGCTTCTTATTTATCAAAAATAGCGACAAAAACCAGAAGAACTCGAATGGTAAATATGGCACTATAATCCATATGGATCGAAGATTTAACCCAAAAGCGAGTACTGCTTAGTCAAATGGAAATTCAAGCCAAAGCATGAAGTCCTTACAATGACTTGAAGACTATTGAAGATATAGAAAACGAAGGTGAGGGAACTAGTGAAAATTTTACGGCAAGTCGTTGGTGGTTTTTCGTTTTAAGCAACGAACTGGTATTCACAATGTTTGTATTATTAGCGAATCTGCCAGTGCAGATAAAGAGGCTGTTTTAAGATATCCGAAGGAATTGAGTAAAATCATACAAAAACATGGCTATAAAGATGAACAAATATTTAATGCTGATGAAACGGGATAATTGTGGAAAAAGTTGCCGTCATGCACTTTTACAGCAGCCAATGAAAAGTCATGCCCTGGTTATAAAATTTCAAAAGACCGTCTCACACTATTATTAAGTGGAAATGCAGCAGGGGATTTCAAATTAAAACCGGTACTTGTTTACCGTGCAGAAAATCCTAGAGCTCTTAAAAATGTATCAAAAAATAATCTCCCAGTGTTGTGGCATTCAAATAAGAAAGCATGGGTCACAAGAGTTTTATTTGAAGATTGGTTCACCAACTATTTTTGTCCTACAACAGAACGTTATTGCAGAGAAAAAGGATTAGATTTTAAGATTTTATTGATCTTAGATAATGCCCTGGGTTATGCGACTGGTCTTTGTGATTTAAATGAAAATGTACAAATAACTTTTCTTCCACCAAATACGACGTCGGTGATCCAACCAATGGACCACGGTGTCATTGTGACATTTAAGGCTTATTATTTGCGGAACACTTTTTCGCAAGCCATAAAAGCTACAACAGGAGAAAATACACCTACTTTAACGGAATTTTGGAAGAGCTACAACATCAGAAACATTATTGAAAATACAGGCGATGCATAGCATGAATTAACGGCAAGCAATATGAGAGCAGTACGGAAACATATCATACCACATTGCGCAAATGATTTCATTGGTTTTGAAACTCATTTTGCTGAAGTCACTACTAACATAGTGGAAATTGGACAGCAACTTAGTTTCAAAGAGTTAGATTCTGTCAACGTAATTGAGTGCATTGAATCGAACACTAACGAACTGGATAATGAAACACTTATTAACATAGACGAACAACGAGCTTATGAAGAGTGGGAGGACAACTTAGACAATGACGACTGTGTTGAAGTGCCTGCACGAGAATTAACAGCTGAACTACTATCAAAAATTATTGGAATGGTTGGAACCTTGTCAGAGCATATTGTGGAAGTTGATCCCAATATTGAACATAGTCTTACAATTCACCGAACAATAAACATTGCAATTCGTTGCTACAAAGAAATGTATGAAGAGAAAAAAAACAAAGAAAAAAAAATGTGCAGACATCGATATTGCAATTTTTAGAGAATAAAAAATGAATTACGAAAAACGTATTTTTGTTTAATTATTTTTGATAAAGACATTTGAATTTATTAATCTCGTTTTATTTATTGAAAAACAGGGAGAATATTTTTTTTTGGAACCAATTATCATTTTTTGTATGTATTTAGTTCCTCGATTAGTCTGGGATATCAGTGGAACCGATTACCCACACTATGCAAAGTACTGCTGTACTTGGTATAATCCTTTATCCAAGTGTAAGCAAACAAGTTTGCACCTGAACTATTTTCAGGACTCGGACAACTCGTATAAAGAAGCTAAAGATTTCACATCACTTGCCTTTGTGGGCAGTGACCCTTCCCATAATGCATAGCATTATACATGTCCGCAAGGAGATGTGCTTTGCATTATGGGATACTAAGGAAAGTGATGTGAAGTCTTTAGCTTCTTTACACGAGTTGACCCAGTCCTGAAAATAGCTCAGGCACAAACTTGTTTGCTTACACTTGGATTAAGGATTACACCAACCATATAATTTCTTGATTTCTTTAATTTATAGTATAACCAAGTGGAAAAACTTCCAACAATAGTGGCCAATTTAGCAGAGCACTGTCCATGAAAGTATCTGTAGAAGAGGCATAAAGCTGAACATTTATGAGAGAGAGGGATCATTTATTAGCTCGAATGTCCTCTTCTGGATAGAGTCGAGCAATCTTAGAGAGGATTTTGTGGCTCTCCCAAATATGGGAGCAATATTCCATGGCAGGGTGGGTGGGTGAATTTGGGCTTTGTATAGAGTTAGCAGCTGTGTACAAAAAAAAAGTAAAACCTGTATCAGTAATCATAGTCTTATGTTTTAATAAATAAATATAGAAGCCTTGGAAGTTGAGGAATTTGAATGGATTGGGAGACTGGATCTGTTCATATTCAAATTGAAATTGCATATTTTAAATATAAGAAATGGCAACTGATTTGAATCATGTTTAATGACACAAAATAGCTTAAATGCAAGGAATTTTAAAATTATTACATGTTTCTCATCCACCAATCAAACCACCAATGGGCATTGAATCCATGGATGGTAATGCTTAGTGTTAATAACAATGTATAACAGTGCAAATTTGTAACCATATGGAAAAAATGTCAAAAGAAAAAAAAGCATTTATGACATATAAAGACAATTTATTTTAACACTCACAGGATAGCATGTCATGAATGAGTGTGTGCAAAAAAAATTTATATTGTTCATTACCTATATGTAAATGTAAGTGTAGCAAATTAATACAGATTAAATGAGTATGAATGATGTGAGACAGAAAAAGTATAATACACACATACCTGGTGCTTGGTGACCATTGTAATAGACATCAATTTTATGAGGATGGTCAGAATGTGGAGTATAAGTGACCTGATAAACTCCTGAACTTATTTCTCGTACAGCATACCTAACTTCTCTTCCAGCTGCAGTAATGTTGAGAGTCAAATTACCTCTACCAGCACGAGAAGCATCCACTAAAGGATAATAATATGTGAAAATTAAAATGTTAGACTAAATGATGAGAAACATGTAATCATTTTAAAATTCCTTGCATTTAAGCTATTTTGTGTCATTAAATATGATTCAAATCAGTTGCCATTTCTTATATTTAAAATATGCAATTTCAATTTGAATATGAACAGATCAAGTCTCCCAATCCATTCAAATTCCTCAACTTCCAAGGCTTCTATATTTATTTATTAAAACATAAGACTATGATTACTGATTATTTAATTTATTTTGGTAAGCAAAAATATTTTTTCAGAATTTATTTACTTATACATATGTCTAAGATTGTGCTACCTTAGACATATTATCTTAGCAAGCATGATGTTTCCCATCATGCTTGCTAAGGTAATATGTATCATGTCCATTCATTGTTTGTGTTGTTGTTCCACAAGTTGGTAAACAATAATGGCTACTCTTCAATTGTGAATCTTTTAAAGATTTACAATTGAAGGGTGAATCCTGATCAGGGCAGAATCATGAGAATTTAAGTGCAGACACAGGAGAGGATGGCTTGTGAGTGAGCAGGAGGTATTTGAGGAAATAAATAACCTTGATATCAATAAGGAAATAGGATTTGATGATATATCACCAAGTGTCTTAAGGGAATGTTCCAGGGAATTGGCAGTAGCTCTGGCATGCCTGCTTAAAAAGAATCTTGCAACAGCAAATGTTCCAAGGGAGTGGAAGGAAGATAAAATTGTTTCACTGCATAAAGAGAAGTGGAAGATGGTCATATTCTCAGATGGGAGCCATTTCTTTCTCCAAGGAGAGCAAGCATCCTATGTTTGCAAATCAGTGGCTGAGAAGACTTCTCCTGCCTACCTTCAACAAGCTGTTAAATACCCAGCTAAAACGATGTTCAGGATCACTTGCTTTTGTTGATGGCATGATGAAAAATGCCATCATCATCAAATTCCTGATATATATACCCTCAGGATGTACAGGATCATCTTATGATTCAAGGTATATTAGAGAGAGAGATTGGTGAGAAGTAGGATATAGAAATGGGTTGATAACAGCAGTATTCTCTGTGGTTATCAACATGGGTTTGTTAAAGGGAGATCATGTTTTACTAACTTTCTTATGTACTATAACAAGGTGACAGATACCTTGGACAAGGAAGATGCACAATACAGTGGTGTACTTGAATTTTGCAAAAGCTTTTGATAGACTGCCACACGACAAGCTGTTAAATAAATTGAAACAGATGAAATTGGATAACAGACTTCTGAGTTGGATCAGTGACTAGCTGTCAGATAGGTAACAGAAAGTTGTATATGAGGGCGAAGTATCCCAAAAGAGGTAGGTTCACTAATGGTGTACCACAGGGATCAGTTTTGGGACCATTGTTGTTCAATTTGTATAGATATTGGGATGGGTTTAATTGGTGATAAGCAACTGTTTACAGATGATGAAAAATTGGGGAGAGAATGCAGAGTCAAGCAGATGTTATGGACTTACAGGAGGACTTGAATAGTTTGCATGAATGGACAGGTATGTGGAACTATATGTTCAATGTTGCAAAGTGTAAGGTTCTGAGATTTGGAAAGGAGCAATAGAGTGCAAAGTATGCACATGGTGGAGAAACTTTAAAGGAGGGAGAGGAAATGAGAGATCTCGGGGTGATGGTGGTGGTGGTAGATAAGGACTGAAATTCAAGGGCCACATAGCAGAAGTTGTGAAGATGTCACATCAGATAATGGCAATTATGTGGAGGACCCTGACATGCAGAAACAAAGGTTATGATGCCATTTGGATCAAGCCTCATATGGATTATTGCTCGCAGGTTTGTTTGTCAGGTTTTCATGGCAATGAGGATATGCTACAAAGGATCCAGAGAAGATTCACAAAGTCGGTCAGTGGTCTTTGGAATGTGGAGTAAGAGGACAGATTGAGAGAATGTAAGTTGCAAAGCCTCGTGAATCAGAGGAAGGGGGGGGGGGGGGGATATGATTGAGACATATAAGCTAGTCAGGGGTTGTTATCAGGTTGACATGGAAGAGGTTTATCCTAGAATGGAAGAGGAGGGGATAAAATAAGAGGCCATTGCTGGAAAATGTATAAGGAGATTGTGAGCAGAGTGAGGAGCAGGGTATTTGCATGGAGAGTGGCTGTGAGTGGAATACATTACCTGAGTGTGTTGAATGTAGACACATTGAATCAGTTTAAGGCACAGTTGGATGAACATGAAATAGTGTGAAATAGTGTGTACCTCTCACGATGAGTCTCTGACTGCATGGAGTTCAGATGTATATAATAATAAAACTCATGTTCCAAACAGAATTTGAATCCAGATCTTTCTAACTCCAAGGCAACTGGTTTGGTGGCTCATGTCACAACTATATCTCATCAGTGAAAGTACAATAGTGAACAAATTAATCCAAACAAGCTGAATTTTTGTGAAGTTTTTATTTTTGGTTTGGTTTTTGTTTCAGTTCACAACACATCATGAAAATTATAAACAAACACTGTGTTAGAGTAAAACTTGAGTTTAATATAAATCAAAATAAACACTTGACATTTCAACCTTCACATTAAGGTCATGATCTGGAGTATACACATAGGTAACTTTCTTCTTCTTCGTGTAGCTTCCTCAGTGAGAGGGTGCAGCACCATGTCCTTCCAGTTCTCTCTGTTGGTGGCTTTCCTTTTTGTTTCTGCATAGCCATGTGATCCTGTCCATGATCTTATATCTTCAAGCCATGTCCTTTGTTTTTTGCCTCTTGATCCTTTTCCCATAATTTTTCCTTCTAAAACTGTGTTAATATCGTCTGTCCTGCTGAACCTCTCAGTACATGTCCTGCCAATCTCATCTTTCTCTGGATCATTTCCTGTAATAAAGATCTCTGTGTTCTAATTCTAGGCAGGACATCTGTATTTGTCACATATTCTGTCCATGGGATTTTCAGAGCTCTCCTATAGCACCACATTTCAAAGATAACTTTAGCATACCATATAAATGGTATGCTAAAGTTACTGACCAACTGTTACCACTATTGGCCTGACCTCTGGCAGAAAAAAAAACTTACCATAATACAACAAAGCTAGAGTCCTATTATTATTATTATTACCCCAAGACCTCATGAAGTCAAAGACTCATCTGGGAGGTCCTTTTATCACACACACAGCTCATCATACCTGCCTTGAACACATTCAAACTCCTTGCAGACACCACACTCTCAGGCAAGGCATTCCAATCATTTACAACTCTGCACAAAAAACACCTGCTTCTCACTCCCCTACTCACACAATCTTTATACGATTTCCAGGGATAACCTCTAGTTCTCCCTCGATCTCCCACTATTTTCTGTAGAACTTTTCAGCATTGATCCTATAACAACCCTTACCAACTTGTAGGTCTCTATCATATCTCCCCTCTTCCTCCTGTCCACCAGACTCTGCAAATTACATCTTCTCAATCTTTCCTCATACTCAACATTCCAGAGATTAGAAACTACCTTAGTCAGTCACCTTTGGACCCTTTCCAACATCTCTTCATCTTTTCGAAAACCAGTTGACCAAATCTGGGCACAATAGTCCATGTGTGGCCTAATCAAAGCCTTATACAACAGAACAAGTATCTCCCTACTTCTACAAGTCAGTGTCCTCTGCATCATTTCCAGAAGCCTTTGTGTTGTCTTCACAATTTTGGCTGTGTGACCCCTAAATTTGAGATTCTTATCCACTATCACCCAAAGATCTCTTATTTCCCCCACCTCTGACAATATATCCTCACCAAACATAAATTCTGCATCCCATCTTTGTTTTACAAATTTTAAAACCTTACATTTTGCAACATTGAACTTACATCCTCATTTCCGTGCCCAATCACTCAATTTATTCAAGTTTTCTTGTAAAGTCACAACATCTTCTCCACTCTTCATGGTTCGTCCCAACTTTGCATCATCCGCAAACTGAATATCCCCATCCAAATCTTCACCAATATCATTAATATACAAGTTAAACAGTAATGGCCCCAAAACACACCGATGAGGCACTCCACTAGTGACTTTCCTTTTCCTGGATATATCTCCCCCATACACAACTTGTTGATACCTATCAGATAGCCAGTCTCCAATCCAATTCACCAATCTAATATCCAACCCTATCTGCTCTAGTTTGACTATCAACTTATCATGAGGTAATCTATCAAAAGCCTCTGTGAAATCCAAGTATATTACTGTGTATCATTCTCCTCTGTTTAAGGAAGCAGTCACTTTATTGTAGTAAGTAGATTACTAAAACATAACCTCTCTTTTATCTAATTCATGCTGTCCATCAAAGATAATACCATTGTTGTCAACCCAATTCTGGATCCTAGTTCTCACAAGTTTCTCCAACAACTTAACCACAATAGATAGGCCTATAGTTTGATGCTTGAGTTCGATCAACACCTCTTGCTCACTTACAGTCAGTCTCTCCTCCCCATCATCTACTGCTCTTAATCTCTCCACAAAGTCAATTTCACAAGATTGAAAGACCTTTATGAATTGCTCATTAAGTATCTCCACCACACATTTTGCAACAGCTGTCTTTATACCATTTTCTCCAATCAATGTCATCCTTCCATAATGATTCTTACTTTTGCTGGCTACATATCGAAAGAACTCCTTAGGATTCTTTATGGCTTCATTAGCTAACTGCTTTTCATACCTCTCTTTAGCTACCCTCACCAACCAAGTCACCCTCCTTGCCTGGTCTTTGTAGACCTCATGGAATTGGCTATTTCCACTTCTCTTATGCTGCCTCCACAATGCCCTCTTTCTCTGTATCGCATGCTTAATCTCTTTATTCATCCATTTCACAGCTACCTCATTTAACCTTCTCACCCTTGGAATACACTTAGATATTGCATCTACTAGATAGTTTTTGAAAATCCCCCAAGCTGCAATGATCTCTTTTCCAGCTAACTCCTCATTCTATGCTACACCCACAAGCTGTCTCATGAGCTCTTCATAATCAACCCTCCCGTTGTAGTTCCACATATACCCTTTTCTCACAGAGGTCCTCACACTGCTGGCAACCACCCAGGTAATCACCTCTTGGTCACGCTCACCAATTGCAGATGATTTGACACCTCATTTATAATTAAATCCTCTGATGAGATGACCAAATCCAAGACCCTCAATCCTCGAGTGCCCTCTGTTACGTACTGTGTGAGGTAGTTATCCCTCAAAAAGTTAAGAAACTCATTTTCTTTACTTCCAGTTGCTATCTCATCATTCTAGTCTATATTGCCATAATTATTGTTATCTATTGGGTTACAAAATTAAATTAGGCTGGAGAGCAGCAACATGTTTATAAAAAGGAAAAAATTAATAAATAATAAATAAAAAAAAAAAAATTCCTTATATAAGTATACATATAAATTACAACCAACTGGTATGGATAGTGGCCAATAAACTAAACTAAACCAATAAATTAAACTACAGTTTTCCTCTAACATGGTAGTTGTTTCCATAATTTCATGATGTATTCTGATCACCATGTAAGCATGAAGGAAAGGATTCAGTTCACAATAGTTTTGGTTTTAGTTCACTATTTTGGTTGAGGCTTCTTGTTTTAACTGTTTTGACTGTCTCTACGATGTTTATTAATCGTGTTGCGAGTTTTTAATAGTGTAAACAAATTGACATTCATGGTGTTTTATTCATTTTGTGTAGCTACAAAATGGATACTTTTCTAAGAAAGCGTTCAAAAATAAGTATTCTTTCTCAAACACACATCCATGACTCAAATTGCCAATGAGGGTGATGTTGGTTTGGGTACTGTTAATGCAATTTTAAAGAGGCTTAGGAAGACAGGCATCTTTTCTCCTGACATAAAAGAAAATGTGGATGAAAAAGGAAAACTACACTTACTTAAGATCATTTACTAGTTAGGAAAATCAAAAATAAATCTAAGATTATCTGCTGTAAACCTAAACAGAGACTTGGCAGCTAGTGGGATTAATGTTTCTGACATGGCAGTCCATCGAAGATTGTTGAGAAGTGGAACATTGTCATATTCTCAGATCCATTTCTTTCTCCAAGGAGAGCTAAATACACAGCTAAAACGATGTTCTGGGTCACTTGTTTCTCTTGACGGTATGATGAAAAATGACCATCATCATCAAATTCCTGATATATACCCTCAGGGTGTACAGGGTCTTACGATAGCACAACATGAAAAGTTACATCATTACTAACTTCTTATCAACAATTTTCCTTCAGATTAGCCTGATATCTGTCAACATTCCAATATTAACAGACCTTATATTTCTGTCTTCTAAGACATTTTTACTAAGGCATTATTATGTATTGGTCACTGAAAAGTGACCAATACATAATAATATTGTAGAAAAGAGTGGTTCCACAGATCCAGAAAGACAAAGAACTCATCTTCCAACAGGATCTCGCTCCATACCACACCTCAAAAAAAGTGAAAGAGTTCCTCAAAAATCACAACATCCAAATGTGGGCCATAGTGAAAAAGAGACTTGGAAAATTAAATTGTGAGGATAATTTAATACAATCCATTATAAAAGTATGGTTTCGAGATGCAGAAATAAGAAAATTGTGTTCTACATTGGTAGAGTCCATGCCTAAGCAAATTAATGAACTCATTAAGAACAGAGGAGCACATATAAATTATTAGGTAAAGTTGGAGTTTAATTTTTGAACTTATTTTCTTGCAAAATTAAAATTTTTCTTTAAAATGAGAGTGTTTCAATTAATATGTTCGCTACTGTCCTACCCAACCCACAAAATGCTTATCATCATCTTCTTGAATCCATTCACCAAGAACTTATTCCACTTATTTACCACATGCCATGAGGAAAAAACTAGACCTCGCACTCATATTCAACTTTTAGGATGACACCATTGTTGTGGTGTCATATTAAAGTCCCCCCACTTCTTGAATTTTTGAATTCAAGAAAAGGGGGAGATCCAAAATTCCTGAATTTCCAAGAGAAAAATTACTGACACCTCAAAAGTTGCCAGCCTTAGTGGCAAGTGTACTCCTTTCCAACCAACATGGTCTGAGTTTCAATACCAACGTAGGCATGGATGCTTGTGAATATCTTTAGGGGTTAGCTTGTATTCATTGTCCTATGTGCACAATCACCACCTCCCTGCTTACTGGACGTTTGGTATTGCCTAATAGTATGCAAAGCAGGGTTTCAATTATTTAACTCTTGGCCTGCCAACTGTACTAATCAGTGCTTTGTTTGGGATGGCACACAATGACATATTGTAATGGCACCTTTATTAATAGTGACATATGCCGATGGACGTAGTATCATTTTAATTTTCAAATTTTTCTGCTGGCAATGAATGCATACCAGGACTTTTTTGTTTTAAAAAACAAGCACTAGTAATAATATTAATGAATAATACGTTTTTCAGCCTTTCATGGATGGTAGCATATTAAAAAAAAAAAGAATAAAATAAAAAGGAAATAAAAGATGGAGCTGAGTGAGCAGATCTCATATTAGATTCCTACAAACTTTGGGAATTCTTGTCTTCCTCAGAGTTCCAGTTATGCATTTTCAAGGAATACAGGATACTAAGATAATACTATATTAATAAGTTATATTCATCTTTGACATCAAAAATTCTAGTCACATCCATTATAATGCATATCATATGCTCACTTAATGTTTAACTGTTTTGTATTAGTTCTATGATGATGTCAGGTATTAGAACTAATACAATATTATCATAAATAATTTATTACTAATTCTGCCCTCCACATCTCAACTTAATTTTCTTCATCAGACATTTTTGGTCCACAGCTTGATGAAGGCCTCACCCCAAATTCCTGCACTCTATTCTATTTCGAGTTCCAACATTAAAAATTTTATTGTTCCAATGCTTCTTTAGTCTACTTGTTGTAGCTCTCCTTCTACTTATGGGATACCATTCAGATATCATCTTTGTAGGATTAAATTTGCAGGAAACTATCAAAAAAAACAAAAAAAAAAACAGATAAGTTCTGAACTGAAGCCTATCATAATCATCAATCATTTACTGATATTAACTATTATGATATGAGTCTTAAAACATTCACATATATGAGAACTATTAATTTGATTATACAATCAAGTTTGCATTACCAGATTCCTTCCAGATAATAGTCAGGTCCCCAGTAATCTCAGATGCCAGTATTAGTACCATAGCAGATCAAAATATTTCAGTCTATTACAATACTAATTACTACATCAATCCTTCTCGATCTTCTTCTGAATCTTTTCCTGTCCACTTGGTATTCAAAACAATTCACTAACCCTTCCTGTCTTATTTCATTTAAGCAGCCTATGCATCTTTAAAAGAGTTCACTTTGCACATTCTTGACACCTGACAATGTCAAGTTCCTTTTGATCTATTGACCTTTTGATATGATTTCCAATGATGCCATTGCTTCACTCTACTTTTCAAGAACCATTATATCTGGAATCAGTAGTTATTATTATTATCTCAGACCATTAGTTCTTAATGATTCATTTCTAGCCCAGCTTTCAGCTCCAAAATTAAACATTAGTTAAATCCATATCACGCCTGTGATCAAACTGTTTTAATTATAGTCCAAATTTCAAATTCATAAGTTACAATCAGTTTAAACATAGTTTCATATACTGATCACTTAGTGTTTGGCTCATCTCTCTCTCTCTCTTAGCCAAATAAATAAATAAATACCAACTTTTGCTTATTGTATAATCTATCACCAAATTTAATTTTCTCCCTTCACTAAAAATTGTGCATAAATAGATGGAATACCTAACTTGTTCCACAGGTTTGAAACTGAGAATGCAGTTTCATGTTTTAGTTGATGCTTCCCATATTCCTGCTTATTTTCAGATATTTTGTCTTTTTATTGCTGAGTTTCACATCAAATTTGTTACAGCAGGTATTCAATTTTGGCAAAGAGTCCTTCAGTCATGCAGTGGATTATTTATTTAGGAATATGACATCGGGGTGCTTAAGGGTCAAAGCTGTATAACTGAGAGGAGACCTCCACATAGCCTTTAAAGGAATGCGGAGAACCGACCAGGGCTTCTGACCTAATGTCCAATCCTCACCTTCTCGTGGTGCACCCTGTTGGGTATCTACTTTGATACTGAACGAACGAGGATGGGCTGGCAATTTGGGATTTAGCCGACCAAATTGTATTCTTATTGGTTAAACCAAAATAAAAAATGATGGTACAACATGACAAAATTTCATGCCGGCTGGGGCGTCGCCCGGTTAAACAAGGCCCCCGTTGTTTTCGCCAGGGAACCAGGGCGAACAGCGAAAAGTCAGCTACTGGAACAAATCTGAAAACAAACCCCAACTCAACATCACCAGAGTTAAAGATCGGTACTATCAACGTAAGAAGCCTGAATGGCAAAGAAATGGAGCTAGCTGAGGAATTAGATAAGTACCAGATCGACATAATAGGGGTGACTGAAACAAAAAAGACCAAAACTGGTGAGATCTTTCTGAGCAATAAATACAAAATGTTATATTCAGGCAATAACAATCAAGGAAAAAAAGGAGTAGCCATAGTATTCAACACAAAATACGAGGCTAATCTTCTTGAATGGCAGTCAGTCTCAAGTAGAGTAATGTGGGCAAATATGAGAATGGGGAACTGGACAATGAGACTTATTTGTGCCTATGGTCCCACAGAAGGTTCTACTAAGGTAGAAGTGGAGGAATTTTTTGAGGCTTTAGAAAAAGCAACTGACACAATGAAAAAGGAAAAGTTGGTCCTTGTTGGGGATCTAAATAGTAGAGTAGGAAATGATTGTGAGACATACAAAAATATTTTGGGAAAATTTGGAGAAAAGAGCAAAGCTAATAATAATGGCAAATATCTGTTGGATTTCTGCTCAGGACATGGACTGGTTATTACTAACACCATGTTCCAACATAAAAATGTGCACAAATTCACATGGAGAGAAGAGGCTAGGAATAAGAAAAGTCTCATTGACTATGTTATTGTTGATAGTGATGTTTTCTCCCTGGTGCAGGACACCAGAGTGTACAGAGGATTTGAAATTGGAAGTGATCACTATTTAGTCTTGAGCAGGATAAAATTGAATTTCATATTGAAAAGAATAACATGTAAGAAAGTTTTAAAGCGAATAAAAGTTGAGCAGCTCTCAGATGTAAACTGTAGACTAAAATACAGAAATATTATTGAAAAGAAAATGAAAGAGTTTGAGAACAGGAATCAAACCTTGGAGATTCAGTGGCAAACTCTGAAGGAAACATTGATTGATTCTGCCAGAGAGGCATGTGGTGAGGTTGTGTGCAAAGATAAAAAAATCAGAACTCCCTGGTGGACACAGGAAGTTAAAGAGGCAGTGAAGGAAAAGAAGAAAGCATATCAAAAGTTCCTGGCAAATAAGTCAGCTTTTACTCTTACAGAATACAGAGACAAATGTAAGAAAGCTAAACAGTGTGTAAAACTAGCTAAACAAAAGTCATGGGAGGACTTTGGCAAGAATATAGAAAATAAATATCAAGAAGGTGGCAAAATATTCTGGAGGTTGTTGAAGAAGCTTAGGAATGGAGGAAAGAGTGCTGTAAAAGGAATTAGAGATGATAAAGGTGAAATGAAAACAGGAGAAAAAGATATCCTTGAAGTATGGAGTAATTACTTTGAAAAACTGCTAAATGAAACAAGCAGTGATGATAGCACAGTGGTAAAAAACACTGACCAGGCATGCAGTCAGGAATACATATCCATACTTGAAGTAGAAAAAGCCATCAAAGGCTTGAAATGTGGAAAGGCAGCAGGAGTAGATGATATTCGACCAGAAATGCTGAAGTATGGTGGTATAAGAGTCTTACAGTGGCTGCACTGCATAGTTCAGAAAGCCTGGACAGAGGGACGAATTCCCGATGATTGGAGTAGAGCTCTCATAGTACCCATATATAAAAAGGGAAATAAAACTGAATGTGAGAATTACAGAGGTATTTCCCTACTGAGTGTTCCTGGCAAGATCTATGCAAGTATACTTGAGAAACGGTTGAGAAGAATTGTGGAAGAAAAGCTTGGTGAAGAACAAGCTGGATTCAGGCCAAATAGAGGCTGTCAGGATCAGATCTTCACTTTACGACAAATAGTCGAGAAAGCATGGGAACATAACAAAGATCTGTATTTAAGTTTTGTCGATTTGGAAAAGGCATATGACAAGGTGCCAAGAGAGAAGCTATTCAATACGCTGCAGTTATATGGTGTCAATGGGGCATTATATCAAGCAATACTTAGTCTTTATTTGAGTTGTGAGTCAGCAGTTAGAATTGAAGGAAGTACAGGAAGATGGTTTAATGTTAAATCTGGTGTGAGACAAGGATGTACATTATCCCCTCTGTTATTCATTATCTATATGGATCACATTATGAAGGAATGTGGTATTAAACCTGATATCAAAATTGGAGATGTTAATGTCAGCTCTTTGCTTTATGCGGATGATGTTATACTTCTAAATAAATCCACTACAAGTCTGCAAGATTCTCTGACTAAATTGAATAGCTGTTGTAATAGATATGGTATGAAGGTCAGCAATAAAAAGACAAAGACAATGAAAATAGGCAGAATCATTGAAAATGTCAACTGTGTTGTGAATGGAGAACCTGTGGAACAAGTAAAACATTTCAGCTACTTAGGCACAATTTTTACTGAAGATGGTAAACTAAATATAGAAATAGACAACAGAATCAGCAAAGCTGGTATCGTGGGAAGTCAATTGAATAAATTCATATGGAATAAGAAAGAAATTAGTCGGAACACTAAATTAGCTGTATACAAGACTGTGTTCAAACCAATTTTAACTTATGGATCTGAGAGGTGGGTCGGAAGTAAAACACTTGACCAAAGACTAGAGACCGCAGATATGAGAGTCCTGAGAAAGATTAGAGGCGTGAACAGATGGCATCAATGGCAATATCATATTGAAAATGAGGATATTAGAAAAGAACTTGACATTGTCAGCATCCAGGAATGCGTTAGCAGAGCTAATCTCAGATGGTATGGTCACTTAAATAGAATGGGAGAGGAAAGATTAGCAAAACAAGTGTTCTCTGCCAGGTTGGCAGGGAAATGACCCAGAGGAAGACCAAGATATAGGTGGATTGATATGGTACAAAGTGCCTTAGGCGATAGAAATATAAGATATGATAATGTTGGAGTCTTGACAAGTAACAGACTGATTTGGAGGAAAATTGTAGATAGGAAGTTAGTAATGATGTAATTTTTTCATGTAGTACTGTCATATCCTGTACACCCCTTGAGGGTACATGGCAGGAATTTGATGATGATGATGATGATGATGAATATGACATCATCTGCATCAAGTAAGAGATGAGTTTAATACATCTCTTTTCGACATCAGGATAAATGCCACTTCTTCATAATGTCTTCATTCTTAATGGCAAATTGAACACTGACAACTCTTATTTGGTCTAAACCAGGGGTCGCCAAACTTCTTTGACTGTCGACCCCTTCAAGAGCTTCTTGACTTTTTATTGACCCCCTCTATTTTACTATTACATATTTATAATAGGACAAGCAAAAAAGACGCTTATATGAGTTTTTAGATTGTTTGTTTTATAGTTACAGTGTTTATTGTATGTATAATATAGTGAATATTATTATATTATTATTACTACTACTATTACTATCACTAGTAATATCACTGGTATTACTAGTGATATTAATACACTGGTATTAATAAACTACTGGTATTACTACCAGCCCCGCTCAACTCTTCAACACAGAGAAGTTTAGTTCGTGAATGAATAACGATTGAATTATAATATGCATGTTGATGAATTTTAGAACATTAATGCTCACTTGTATGTCGATGTGCAAAAATGAGACTGGGATCGAATATGTGTAAGTATAAGTAAATAAGCAACCACACACGTGTTGCAATCTCGCTCCCGCTGCGCCAGCCAGGCAGGAACCACCTACATCCGTTTATTGGTAAATACGTCGTTTTGGCCTACTTGATTGGCCTCCGTAACTATTTTCATGACCTTGTTCCATCTTACGGTCCTATTCATGTCATTGTTCCCACGATTCACTTCTTAATTGCGTTGTCATTCAGGATGAAGGTAATCCAAGTCAACCGAATTAAATATTACCCATACAATGATGTCTTATATTTTTCTATCGATCCCTGAGCCAGAATCGACCCCCTAACAATGTTATATCGATCCTTGGGGGTCGATATCGACCGCTTTGGCAACCACTGGTCTAAACTGAGGTAGCTCTTGCATATTTATCTTCCTCAATTTTTTCTTCTACTCATTTCTTTGTAACTCTTACCTGGAAAAAAAGCAATGAAATTCCTCTGTATTCTCACATTCAGTTTTATTCCCATTTTCAGATATGGATACTAAGAGAGCTATGCACTAATCATATCCTTCTAAATTCTTCTTTGTATCTTTCTGGAATGTATCCTTCTAAATTCTGCAGTGTAGATACAAAAATTCCTATACTTCATTCTTCTAGATGAATATCATCCATTCCAAATTTTGAATTCCTGAGAGTTTAACAAAATTCCATCTCCAATACTGAAATATAATCATAACACTACATTTTACCACAAAATCAGATACTGTTCTAATCTTTACAGGTTTTATTGTGTAATTTAATTGTTTATGGTCATGCCTGTGGCATGACCATAAACAATTAAATTACACAATAACCATAATAATTAACTTTAATGAAATGAAAGTACAGATATTTTGTACCGATAATAACCATGGCCTGAAAATTCGCCGTAAACATTTTCACTGTAAAACATTTTGCATTCATTTTTGTAAATAATCAACGGATGATAAAGGGTATTATAAAATCATTAAAAAGGCAAATCTTTATTAAGGTGAATGTCAGTGATACATAACATACGGAAGTCATTTAAAATTGTGCAAATTACATAAATAATTACCTTTATGTAATTTGCATTACGTAAAGGTAATTATTGCTGCGTAAATAATTACCTTTTTTGCTGCAGCTCATCAATTCAACAAATCCATCAGTAACATCGCTCATTGAAAGAAATGCTAATGTTGTGAAGCATTTAATTTTTGTGTTGAATTCAGCATCTGTTTGATGGCGTAACTTCAAACCAATAGCAACAATTTTTTGATAAAGATTTTGTGCCATATGAAATAAACAAACAGTTATTGTTGTTGATGTAAATATGTTAGAAAATGCATTGATAGTTGCTTTCTCGAAGTCAACCATTAATGTTTAGGGATCTAATGATGATCATATGCCCTTTAAGGCACTGAATAATCTGCTGTAAGTTAATTCTGATTTTTCAGGAAGCAAAGCAAAAAGCTGCCATGGAATCCTTAGGAGTCTCATGCCAGTCCCAAGCATGGATAAAGGAGGAGGGTCGGTCAGATGAGTGTTGATTCTCTGACCGTAAAGAAAAAAAGTGATTGTTATCTGATACCTATATGATCAACAGCTACAACATGCTGGCTCAGACGCCGCCCGCATCAACAAGATCCTCCATACCAATCGAACGATTCCATATCGTACTCATTACCTGGTGGTGATATCTGTTTCAATTCTTCAATCAGTTTCCCAAAGCTATTTAAATCTAGTTTTTTTTCCATATAACTCACACCACAGTATCTTGTCCATTGCTGTACAATTTTATCTTTATTCATCAATACTTTGCCTTTTTCGTCTTTAACTGTGGTCTGTTTTGGTTGTCACCTTCTACTAATGGTTCTAATCATTATGTACACCTCCCTAGTTATATGGGCCATAATTGTGAATTACTCTATGCGTAGAGTATGCAGGAGGAGTGGTGTGGAATTTGTGGAGTGAGTTTGACAGGCAAAAGGACTTATACAAGAAGGATGGTTTACATCTAAATGGATTTGGTGTTCAGAGACTGGAAATATTGTTGCTGAATGAAGTGAAAGTGGATGTGCAGAATCAGGGAGACTAGAGCTTTTAGGGAGGGTGGGGATGCTGATAAGTGGACATGCAGACATCAGTGAGGCAGTTGAGTGTAAGAATGTATAATATATAATATATAATGTATAATATGCCTGAGTTAGGACGAAGGATAACAAACCAAAATGGGATGGTAAGTATAAGACATCAAAATAGGGGTGGGGCTAGGTAATTCTGCACTTTATGTACACCAATGAAGAGTATTCGGAATAAGAAGGAGGAATTTTTGGCCTTGTTAGTTCTTCCTGGCCACAGGTTATTGGCATTAGTGAGATATGGCTAACAGAAGATGATATAGTTAGTGGGAGAGAATGTGAGGTGTATAGTGTATTCAGGAAAGACAGAAAAAGAAAGGGGGTAGGAGTGTTATTGATGATAGCTGATGATCTGCAGCCAAAGAGAATAGAAGTTCAATTTCAGGATAGTAAAAATAGCACATTTGAGCCTATCTGGTATGAGATTGAGATCAGCAGAACAAAATTTACAGTTGGTTGCTGCTGTAGACCAGGCAATGGAATAGATGGAGACAATTGCAAAGGCAAATAGACTCAATGAGTGGAGGACAGGTAATTATTATGGACGATTTCAACTAGGATAACATTAATTGCAGGGAGGAGAGGACAAATGGGAGGAAGGAAATGAATTTTATGCAGTTACTAAGTGATAACTATCTGAGACAGCATGTAATGGAATATACTAGGGGTTCGAGAGTGATTGACCTAGTAATTGCATCTGAGAAATTGACTATTATGAATATGACAATATTGCCACCAAGTGATCATAAGGTCTTGACCTGGGAAGTGGCAAAATGTGTGGAATTTTCAATTAAGACAGGTTACATGTGGAATTACTGGGATGGTAAGTATGACAAGCTTAAGAGATTGCTTGGATCAGTGACATGGCATGTTAAAAACTACAAGGGCTGTATTTGATAGTGCATGGGAATTGGTTAAGGAGCATTTGAAGGAGGTAATGGCTGACTGCATACCTACAGAGTAAATCAAGTGGGAGTTAAATGGATGAATAACACCATTAGACTTGAGCTGCAAAAAAAACAACTATGGATGAAATTTAGACACATGAACAGTATAAAGCACAGGCCAGAAAGGTAACTAGTGAGGTAAGAAAAAGCTAAAGCAGATTATGAAAGTAAATTAGCAATGCAAGCTAAAGCGAATCTCAAAAACAGTTCTTTCGATATGCTGCAAGTAAAAGAAAAAATGTATATGGCAAAATGATTCTAAGGAATGCCGATGGCAGGGAGGTAACTGAATCAGATGAAATAGTAGAATTACTAAGTGAACACTTTGCAAAAGTATATCATCCACGCTGTGATATTGCAGGAATCAGAGAACGAATGGCTGATACAGGAATTGAAATGAATGAAATGGAGGTGAATAGTATATTACAGAACCTTAATGTAAATACATCTGTGGGATTGGATGGTATACCAGCTCGAGTTTTATGTGAAGTGGCAAAGGAATTGTCAGTTCCCTTGATCATATTGTTTAAGTCTCAGCTCTGGGTTAGTCCCAAGGGGGTGGAAAGAGGGGAAAATAATTCCATTGCATAAAGTGGGTTCCAAGACTGCTGTTGCAAATTACCGACCAATCAGCATATCAGGAATCGTTATCAAGGTTTTGGAGATATTAGTAAAGAGCAAAATACAGGAATAGATAGATGAAAAATGGGTTACCGTATGGAGGACAGCATGGTTTTGTGAAGGGTAGATCATGCCTCAGTAACTTGCTCACGTTTTATAATACAGTGACAGCTGAACTGGATAAGGGTAATGGATTTACAGTGATACTGCTGGACTTTGCTAAGGCCTTTGACAGGATACCACATGGAATGCTAATCAGTAAACTGCAGCACATGGGGATGGATGTAGGGTTGGCAAGATGGATAGGAGGGTGGTTGATAGAGAGATATCAGAGAGTAGTTTATTCAGGAGTGGAGTCCAAAAGAAGGCCTGTTACTAGTGGTGTGCCAAAAGGGTTCTGTTCTTGGACCAGTGCTATTTAATCTGTTCATTAATGATATGGGAAAGGATCTGAGAGGAACTGTTCATTTATTTGCTGATGATGCAAAGTTGGGTAGAGCAATAGTGAATGCACATGATGTCAAAATTTTGCAGGATGATTTGGACAGAATGGCAGTCTGGGCTAATGAGAATGGATGTCAGTTTAATGTAGAAAAGTGTAAGGTTATGCATTTTGGGGTGAAAAAATTAGCAGCAGTATATCACATTGGTGGAACTGTACTCCAGGAGGTTGACGAATCCAGAGATTTGGGTGTGTTGATGGATAGGTAGTTGAAGTTTAGAGGGGCACATAGCAAAAGTGGCTAAATCAGCTCATCAGATCACTTGGTTACTGAAGAATACTTTGACGAGCAGAGATAAGCAAGTTATTGTTCCTCTTTATTAAGCCTTGATAAGACCCCCATCTTGACTACCGTGCCCAGATCTAGGACCCCTGGATTTCTTCTTGATGGGGAAGTAGAGAGGATCCAAAGGTGAGTGACCAAGATGATAGCTGGTCTATGGAATGAACCTTAAGAGAACAGGTTGAAGATCTGTGGGTTACAGAAATTGGTTGATAGGCAGAAAAGGGGTGATATGATTGAGACATTCAAATTACTGAAGGGTGTTTACAAGATTAATTCAGAGGAAATTTTTCAGAACAGGTGTGGTGATGGGAGAACTAGAGGCCATCCATGGAAACTGAGCAAGAGTGTTAGAACTAGGTTTTTTTACTTGGAGAGTGGTGAATGAGTGGAATAAGCTGCCAGAGTTAGTTGTGGGTGCCATGACTCTAAATGAGTTCAAAGCAAAGTATGATAAATACTGTGCGAATGCCAAATAGTTGTTCTTGATATGATGTTTAGGGCCTCCCTCGATGAGTCTAAGGATTCCTTGGAGTTGCCTGTAATAATAATAATACTGTTCTATATTATTGCATTGGGCTTCTAACCATTTCATCATATCCATTCTGACCGCTTTTTTCACCTCATTACACTTTCTTCTATATTGCTCCTCTATTTGTTCTGATGTATCCCTTCTTATCTTCAACATTCTTTTCTCCTGTACTAAATTCAGTGTTTCTTGTCTAATCCATTTCTTCTCGATCTTGTCTTCTTCTAGTACTGTTTCTTCAACTGCATCTTCATGGCGATGAAGATGCAGTTGAAGGCTTAAAGGCTTAATCACCTTCATCATTCCTTTCACTCTAAGATTCGAATTTTTTTCTTTGTCCATACTTTTATGTTTTTCCTCTAACACTGTTATGTACCTTCTTCCTATTTCTGCTTCACTTATTCTTGCTGTTTTTCTTCGTTTCTGATGGTGGGGTTTCTATTTTCTTTTCAATTTCAACTTGATGTTTACTATCACTAAACTATGATCTAAGTCTATATCTGCTCCTTGAAAAGTTCAACACTGTTGTACTGATGTTATCCATCTTCTTTTAATCATATCAATCGTGTTCTTGGTTTTCCCATCATTTGATCACCACGTCCATTTTCTACGCTCCTTTTGCTGGAATCTTGTGTTACAGATCATCTGATGGTCCACAGCAAATTCTAACATTTTTCACCTTGTTCATGTTTTTCTCAGAAGATCTTTGTAAAATAAGTCAATATCCTCATCTGTGCTGTCAGATGTGGGTGCATATATCTGGACTATTGATATATTAAATGGTTTTTCTTGAAATCTTGCTACTATGATTCGTTCATTGACTAGTTTGTATCATAACACTGCCTATCTAGCTCTTTTGTTTAGAAGGAAGCCAACTCCTGCTTCGTGTCATGCCCTGACCATATGACTTTGCATCCATTTATCTCTCATTATGTTCATTGCATCTCTGCTAGTCCTAGTATATCACACCAATATCTCTGCATTTCTCGTGAAGTAATTTTAGTTTTTCTAACATCCAAAGTGTCTGTACATTCCGTGTTCCTCCTAATAATTGTTTTGTTAGTTTCAGTTTCTGTTTCCTTTTCGGTATCACTTTTCAACCCAACCCCGATAGCTCAACTGGTATCATGGACCTTGTTGATCCGGGCAAGCCGGCATGTTGTAGCTGTTGATCGTATAGGCATCAGATAACAATCACTTTTTTTCTTTACGGTCAGAGAATCAACACTCATCTGACCGACCGTCCTCCTTTATCCAAGCTTGGGACTGGCATGAGACTCCTAAGGATTCCATGGCGGCTTTTTGCTTTGCTTCCTCGCAAATCAGAATTAACTTACAGCAGATTATTCAGTGCCTTAAAGGGCATATGTTCATCATTAGATCCCTAAACATTAATGGTTGGCTTCAAGAAAGCAACTATCAATGCTTTTTCTAACATATTTACATCAACAACTATAACAGGTTGTTTATTTCATATGGCACAAAATCTTTATCGCAAAAATGTTGCCATTGGTTTGAAATTACGCTACCACACAGATGCTGAATTCAACATGAAAATTAAATGCTTCACAGCATTAGCATTTCTTCTAACGAGCGATATTACTGAAGGATTTGTTGAATTGATGAGCTGCAGCAAAAAGGTAATTATTTACGCATCATCTCTAGTAATTTGCACAATTTTAAACAACTTCAGTATGTTATGTATCACTGAACATTCACCTTAATAAAGATTTGCCTTTCTAATGATTTTATAATATCCTTTATCATCCGTTGATTATTTACAAAAATGAATGCAAAATATCTTACGGCGAAAATGTTTACTGTGAATTTTCCTACGGCGAAAATATTTACTGTGAATTTTCCTACGGCAAAAATGTTTATGGCGAATTTTCCTAGAACTGAAAATAACAGTACATCATCAGTGTGTAGAAACAAGCAATTCAAAGGAATGGGAATACATGTACATACAGATATCTTGCTTTTAATTGGCAAGATATCTATGAGATCTTGCCAATTAAAAATTGTTGTCGCATGCTAGAAATGAATATCAATAAATAAAATTATTAAAATATTATTAAAAACTATTTTTGATGGTTACATAAGAATCTCCCAAACATTTGGGAGAGAGAGAGAATCATTCCGATTCAGATTTGGCTGATATAAAACGGCTTTGCAACTTTTTTTGAAAAGGCATTCATATTTAAACCTGCTTCTATGAAGAAGACAAGCTTTGTGCCACTGGATACTGTGTTTAGTGTCAATACTATGTTGTGCCAGACCAGACTTTTGAGGTTTCATATATTCAATATAATATTGATGTTCATTAATTCATTTTTCCACAGAATGGCAAGGTATCTGGTAAATTCACAAGGTATCTAGTAAACGCCAGCTCATTATAGAGGTGACAGATTGTCTTTTGTAGATGACCACAGATGAGAAATTTCGTTAACAGTAAAATATGTGGGAATGAGATATGTCTTCAAAATTCTACCAATCAGTTCAGAGATGCCAGAAATATAAGGGATTGGAACCTGTGGTCTGTTGAAGAATCCTAAGGTGTTGGAACATAGGAGTCAATTATCTGCTGGATTTGATTAAGGTTGTAACCATTAAATTCCATTAACGTTTTGATAGTGACAAGTTATAAAATGTTTTATAAACTTAATCAAAATTAAATTTCTTCAGATATCAGCTAATGCCTTTTTATTCCCTTATAGGGAGTAGGCGAGGCCTTTATACTAATTTAGCTTTTGGAGACTGAGTGGGCAGTTAAATCTCCACCGGTAGCCAATTAGAGATAGCTAGCCCATGTCTATCACTAATTATAGCAGCCACCGATGAAGAGGCTGGCAAACAAGTGCTGCCATCTCTTGGTACGTAACCCTAACAGGATATGTTACTGTCAGAAATAATGTGGGTACTGCGGTAAACTCGATTTTCTTGAGTTTACAGGAGGAAAAACTCGCTTGCCCTCAGGAATCGGTCGAAGAAAGGCTTAGAAAAAGTTTCTCCAGTCGGCGACTAGACTTGAACTTAAGTCTGACCAAGCGACCAAGCGCAGAGGATGCAAGCGTCACTTCCACTGAGCTACACAGGCTGTTATTAAATTTCTTTTATTATATATATATATAATGAAAAAAATTAATTTTTTTTTAAAAAAAAGCATAACTTAGAAGATATTACTGCTAGTTACCTTTAAAAGTCTGCTCTCTGCCAACTACTCCATCTTCAACTTCAATTACTTTTACTCTGCTAGGATCACACACTTCCACTAAAAATGGCTTTCCTGATATAGAAGAACCACAATGAAATACCTCAACTTTGTAAGTGCCAATTTCTCTTGATTGATATTCAACATGATGAGTTCCTCTTTCAGTATGAATTACAGATGTTTGCACAGGTGTACCAGAAGGACCTAAAAACAATTATAATCTGAATCAATACACACACACAACAATAATAATAGTAATAAATAAAAGATGTTTTCTTATACAATCTTTATAAAGAAACTTGTGAAATGTTACTCCATTATCCTAACCTAAATAGATCCAATGGTCCACATTTATCTCCTTTACAGGAGATAGTACTTTTTTTTTTAAATCGGCTGATCTTTCGTAACTTTTAATTATATATATATATATATATATATATTCATTGTTTTTATTTATGAAACTGACTGTTTTCTAATTCTTACACTAGCCACTAAGGTAGCTCTTTTTTCAGAATTTTCTGTTCCATTTTTGTATTAATATGCCTTTGAAACATAGGCAAAAATTTTACAAATATACATAATTTTATATAAGAGTTTTGCATTTTTCAAATTTAGCATGCCTACTCAGAGTATTCCAATCTCAAAACTACGTCCTACACAGGAGGTACAAGAATCTATAGGATGTCAATGCCATGTTTTAGGTGCAGACAAAGAATGGGAAAAAGAAACCTATGTTTCTTCTTTCCCATTCTTTGTTCAGAATGGGAAAGAAGATTGTTTTATATATCCCGTATATGAGATATCTTGCCATAAGTTATTGTGTATATTGACTGCTGAAGAAAATTAGTTGACACCTAAAAAAAATAAGCATCTTATGGTAACTGTGCTGATGTTAGTGCCACCTTGGTGCTTCTCACTTCTAAAGAGTTGGACGTTCCTTTCCTTTCATATCTAGAAACTTTGAACTATATTTATATTTATTTTATAAATATGTTGTACTTCTCCCATTTATTCCCCTATGAAAAGTATTTAGTTCAATTTCACTATAATTACTTTGTATGCTAATTCTTCCCATTTGCCCATCTGAAATATCTGCATCTGCTACAAATTATCATGTTATCCATGGTAAAGTTCAGTATAACAAATGAGATAACTTGTAGTTGGCTCCCTGATCTAGATGACAAACTATGAGATATCCCATACACAGCAGCCAACATGTTGAACATCATCTATGATTTGAACCTCAAGACAATTCACACTCACACAAAAAACCAGTATCTTATAGATATTATTTCTGGAAAATTTTCCGTGTTGCTCCTCTAAATTAATATTTATAGCTATTTTACCAATTTTTTAGGGCATTATTGATATTTTAAAGACATAGCCACATGAATATAAGGAAGAAATAATTTTGGACGTACCTTTGTAGGATGTTCTTGGTTGTCTTTTTTTTTTTTTTTTTGGAGCAGCATCAGGCATATAGTGATAAACATTTATATACCACTGCTGAAGTATGACAGAAAGGAGGGAGGGGGAATGTGGAGATAGAAAGATGCGGGAAAATTGCAGATAAGACAAGGGTATGTGAATTAAAACCCAGGTTTCAAGGGTAGTCTGTGAATGCTTTGGAAAGAAGGTGAAAGAGAATATTTTTAAGGGAAAGAAGAAGGATAGAATATGATGAATGAAGTCAGGGATGGGAGTAACGGAGTGAGTTGTATTTTAAATTTTAAATGGGAAGGTTTTAATTTTTAATGGGAAGGTTTGATGATGCATGTCAGCAACTAACTTTTAAATATTTGGTTTTATTTATGCGAGTTGAATTTTGAAGTCAGATTCTACATTTTTTATTTTTTTAATGTGACTTCCACCCACAAAAGGTTGTAAAACCTCTGGTTCATTATGTGGGAGTATACTTAGGGTTTGATCTTATTTCATATTTATTCTTTTATAGAATCTGGAAACTCTGCTTTAGAAATTAAACATAAATCTTTTTTTCAAGCCACTTCAGGCATCCAATACCAGGCAGTGGTCTCACACTAGGTAATGAAATTCATATCTCCTTTATAGACCTCCACAAGCATTCATCTTCAGTGGGATTCAAATCCACAGATCACTGGTTAGTGGGGGATGCTAATCACTTGGCAAACCAGGTCAGCATTTCATAAGTGGTTTTTGTATGTATTTTTTTAGGCAAGTAAGAGCTAAGACAGTTTTTATTTTATTTTTTGCATAAACAGGTTATGAGGAATGGAATTAAAATTTTCAATGCTTTGTATGATAGATAATTCAGAATAATTTGTTCATAGACAAAGCCAAAAATTTGTCTGAGAATGTTCCTTGAATTGAAGTTCTAGTGCACTATCCATAGATATTTTAATCAAGTCTTTCTTGTTGACAAATCCTACTAATCACAAAGACTGCATCATATTTGCTGATAAAAATTCCACTAGACTGATAATTTATCAGCAGATTCTGGGTAGGGTAGATCAGATTTGAAAAATATCAAAATTTCTTTTTTGATAAGCAAAGATCTCATAGTTCTTACATTTTAAATAATTTCCTCAATCTTTTGTGTCAATATTAAAAAAAATCAACATTATCCAATTCCTGACATATATCCTTAGGGGGTGTACAGAATCTTATGATAGTACAACATGAAAAATTCCATCATTACTAACTTCCTATTAAAATTTTTACTCCAGATTAGCCTGTTATTTGTCAACATTCCAATATTATCAGATCTTATATTTTTGTCTTCTACGGAACTTTCTACTGTATTATCAATTCACCTACATCTTGGTCTTCCTCTGGAAAAGAACACTTGTTTTGCTAACTTTTCCTTCTCATCTGTTTAAGTGGCCATACCACCTGAGATTAGCTCTGCTAACACATTCCTGAATGCTAACAATATCAAGTTCTTTCCTAGTATCCTAGTTTTTAATAAAATTCTCTCACTATAGTTACCTGAAAAGTCCCAGCCAGAACTCTATAGCATTGATGCTGCTATTCACCCTCCACTAAAACATTATTTTCTTTGGTCCCTAGGATTTTATACTGATTTTATAATTTATACTGCTACTGATGTCATCTGTCCAGTCCCCTAATCTTTCTCAGGACTCTCATATCTGTGGTCTTTGATCAAGAGTTTTATTTCTAATCCCAGCTCTCTGATCCATAAGTTAAAACTGGTTTGAATACTGTCTTGTATACAGCTAATTTAGTGTTCTGACTAATCTCTTTCTTAATCCTTATAAATTTATTCAGTTGACTTCCTACCATACAGCTTTGCTAATTCTGCTGTCTATTTCCAAATTTATTTTGCCATCTTCACTAAAAACTGGGCCTAAATAGCTGAAATATTTTACTTGTTCTATGGATTCTCCATTCAGGATGCAGTCGATGGGTGTTCAATGTTTCTACCTGGTTATCATACCAAATTTATTAAATGATAGTTATTACAAACACACAACTATAACCATTCTAGACTTTTCTAATTATTTTCAAAGGTGGTCTCATCCATAAAGGCACAAGATGTCTCAAAATATCCAAAAATTTTGAAGTCTCTTAGTCATTCTCAACACAGAGTACTATGAAATTTTTGATTTTTAGATTTTTCAGTGTGTGTGTGTGTGTGTGTGCATGCACTTTAGGAATTTGCTTGGAAAAATTATTTAATTTCTTAAATAGTCAGTTACAGATCCCCTAAATAAGCAAAGAACTTCAAGGAATATGTAGACAACAGTTAAGAAACAATCTCTTACTATTATAGTGTTATTATAATTGTTGGTTTTACTTTTTTTTTTTTTTAATAACATTTCAGTATTATGTTCTTTTTTTTTTGTTTTGTTTTGTTTGTTTTTTTGTAAGGAAAAACCAGAACCAGCTTATACAAGGTTTGGAATGAGGAACTCGTAAATAAATGACTCAAGTATTTCACCCACAGATATGGAATTTTTTGGGACTTCATGTTGGTTTTCAGAATGTTTAAAAATGAACAGCTTTTCAAGGAAACCAATATTACTCTTCAAGACATTACTGAACCTTGACCAGCAATAATGGACTTTCCAAAAGCATCAATTAGGAAATCAACATTTAAGCCCCACTGAAAATACAACATTGGCTGAGCTTCACAATACCAATGTATAGTTGATTCTTTATAGGAAAATCCTAGAGACCAAAGAAAATAATGTTTTAGTGGAGAGTGAATAGCAACATTGATGCTATAGAGCTGGGACTTTTCAACAGCTGGGACTTTTCAGGTAACTATAGTGAGAGAATTCACTAGCAGTATTTATCACAGTGAGTGTCAGCTGTATGAACCATTTTCTCACAAGGACTAAAATAAAAATAATCCCAGTTTATCATCTATACATTTAATCACTCAAAATGGTGAATTTTTCTCTTTAAACTTCTTCTCTCTTCAATGTTCTTCCACATAAGCACTGATTAACCAAATTATTAAAACTGCCTAACCAAAAGAAGCATCTTCCATTAGCACTCAAAACAGTCTAATCTCAGTGCAGAAATTATTCCATTGCACAAGTTGTGAAGATGTCACAATGATGCAGAGGACTCTGACATGCAGAAATAGAGAGGTTATGATACCATTGTATAAGGCCTCATATGGATTACTGTGCATAGATTTGGTCACCTAATTTTCATGGTGATGAGGATTATGTTGGAAAGGGTTCAGAGAAGATTCACAAAGGTGGTTAGTGGTCTTTGGAATGAGGAGTATGAAGAAAGACTGAGAGAATGTAAGTTGCAGAGCCTTGTGAATAGGAGGAATTGGGGGGGGGATATGATTGAGACATATAAGATAGTCAGGGGTTATTATCACATCGACATGGAGGAGATTTTTCATGGAATAGGAGGGGGGGTAGCACAAGAGGTCATTGCTGGAAACTGTATAAGGAGGGTGTGAGCAGAGTGAGGAGTCGATTCTTTGCATGGAGAGTGGTTAGTGAGTGGAAAGCACTGCCTGAGTGTGTTGTGGGTGTAGACACACTGAATCAGTTTAAGGCATGGTTGGATGAGCATTGAGTGCAATAGTACCTCCCACGATGAGTCTCTGATTCCATGGTCAAATGTTAATAATAATAATAACATGCTCTGGATGTTTTGCAGAGTGGTGATTAAGGCGATAGTATCTGCAGTCACCTTAGAATGGAATGCTGTGGTGGTCTTATGAAAAATTCATTCTATCTCCACAGATGTTCAGTTTATCTGAAAGCCAAGGACTGAGCAGGCCAATCAAATATGGTGAAGATAATGCTTGCACTCCTGGAACATTTTACAAACAATTTTTATACCTTATAACATAATACCTATCCTTTTGAAATGATCCATCTTGTTAATAACAACACTATAATAGTAACACATTCAATAAAATGTATCAAAATTAATTTCCACAAAACAGAATATCTCATACTTATATATAGTATGTTGCAATTTAAAGAAAATTAAATGGATGAAAATGCTTTGAGTGCTTTCTAAGCTGAGGCACAAATATGTTTGTGCTAATATAAGTTTCAATCTAGATCTATCCTTGGCTCATTTCCATTTATTACTCAGGTTGATCATTTCCATAAACTGCTTTAGAAATTAGCAACTGCTACGCTAAAAAATAGTTTTTTAAAAGAACATAAAAATCATTCATACAGCATATAATAAATTTAGTTTAATCCTTTATCCAAGTGTGAGCAAACAAAGTTTGCGCCTGAAAATATCTTTAGGACTGAATATGGTGTTGTACTACCTTACTGGGGTAAGGTAGTACAACATACTCGTAGCAAAGGTGGACCAAGCTAACATCACTCCTATCCCAGTATCTCCCATAATGCAAAACACATCTCCTTGCAGATATGTATAATGTTATGCATTAAGGGATTGGCCACTACTCAGACTAGTTTCAACCTTTATTGAGGTCTCTTCAGTGGGGGCCAGGCCCAGTGGTAGAGATACCAGGCAGAAGCACTAGTGAGGTCATCTTTACCTATAGGAGTTGCTAAAAGGTGGCACATCTTTTTTATTAAATTACTCTGGATTTAGAGAAAGGTGTTGAAAGTTTATTTTTCACTTGGTTAGACTATAATAAATTTAGTTTAATCCTTTATCCAAGTGTGAGCAAACAAAGTTTGCACCTGAAAATATCTTTAGGACTGAATATGGTGTTGTACAACACCATATTCAGTTCACATTTAACAAAAGTTCTATGCTCCTATTCAGGTTTCCTCAGAGCATACTAGAAGCAATTTGAATCAATGCTCCATATATCTAAATAAAATACACACCATAATAAAAATTAAATTTTACAATATATAAAAACATGAAATAATTATTTTACCTATGACTTTAACATCAACATCACCATCAAGGCCATTCATATCAATGTCAAACATATTAATTGAACCTACAAGGCCTTGCTTGAGTCCTTCTCCATTGGCCAATATGCTTAATTTACTTTTTGCCACTTTTGATTCCATCATAGTATCCTGAATCTCAATCTTGAAAGGACTTCCTAAAGTGACAACCATAAAGTAAATAAATAAAATAAAATAAAATAAAATAAAATAAAACACACACACACACACACACACACACGTAATACTAAGAAAAGAATTTGTTATTTATGTATATAGCTCTAGATTTTTTTTTAATCACATTTTATCCTTGCATGCTAGACTCAATGACTTGTTACTGCCAAGTAACTTACCTTCTTTTATACCTAATTAATTCTCTGATAAAGCAGTTGATCCTGCTTTGATAGTGTGCTATGGGTGTCAATCTGCATGTGTTCTTTTGGCCAGTTTGGCTGTTTTGGAGATACCCTACTACCTCCATATGAGATTGGCTAACTCACCTTTAAATGAAAAGCCTTGACAAATGTTGCTCTTTATGTCCTAGGTGGGATTCACGTGCAGGTCTCCACTGGTTTTGACAATGCCCAACTAAGGGAACTTTTGAAACGGAGATATGGAGGCTCTCATTTCTTTTTTATGTGGAATAAGTTTTATTTTTTGGTGGAAAGAAAGAGTAAAAAGTCTTGATTTCATGGAATAACCTCAATTTTTTAATAATTAAATTATTAGATCTTATGAACTGCTGAACTATAATGAAAGAAGAAAGAGAAAAAGTTTCTTTTATTTATATATGATGATAGTTCCATAGGAACTTTTAATTGCTGTTTGCTTATACAAAGATAAAATATGAAAAAAAATTGAGAATACAAGTTTATTTCCACATATGATTTCAAATATATCAACTAGCATTAATAATAATGCTAACTGATTATTTAGTAAAAACGTTTATCATATCCATTCTACCTATAGCTCTTTCTACTTTGGCCAATCACAAGATCTGCAACTATTTTCATCTGGAAGAGCACAAAAACTATTAAGAACCAGGAGTTGAAACAATCTGGGCTTGATCCAACATACTATCACCTCCAACCATACGATTTTCTGGAAGCAGGCAGTCTTTCACTAGAGCAGGCTCTTCATGAAAAGAATATATAAGGAAAGCTGTGAAGAAATCACAAACATACCAACAACCTTGACAACCACGTATGCAGTATAAACTATAATGAGTAAAGAAAATTTTGTGAAAACAGATACAATTTTACCAAAACTCATTTTGGCTTGAACAGTTTTACAAGTTTTATTACTTATTATTACCATATTACACAGGCCAAAACCTAAGGATGAACACTATTTCTGAAGATGCAACTACAAATTCAGATGAATCTGCTTGTGGCAATTGGTATAATTAACAATTTCAAGTAGAAAGCAGGTGCACATTCAAAATTTCAAATCAAGTGCAAAGACGTCATATGGTAGCACTCTACAGCAGAGGTTGGCAACGCAGTGCCTGTGGGCGCCATGGCGCCCACAGTGAATTTTTAGTCCGCCCTCAGAGAAATTATTGTAAACTGCTTTGGAGTTCGAAGTGGTAATTTTGCAGCATAGATCGCAGTATATCTGAGAGATACATTCATTACTAGTATGTGCCAAAATGCAAGAAACATAAAGAAAAAACATTGCAAATATAATACAAGATGGTACAAATTAAGTGAACATTGAATCCAACATTATTTCATAGTCGAATATAGAAACTACAAGAGTTTCGTGCCGAATATATAGAAACTAAAAGTTTCGGCAGATGCAAGCATAAGTAGTGCCTTATGGGCAACTCGTAGTAAAGGAGAGCAGTCTCCAGACCTCTTTCCTTAGTATTTTCCATAAATATAAAGCACATCATGCAGAGGTCCGCAACCTTTTTAATATGAAGAGCACAATATAAAATTTGAAAATTACAGACGGCTTATGACACAGGCATTTTTTCTCTAATTTCAGGCTAAGAAATTCTATGATTAGTTGTTTTTAAGAAAAATTTTAACATTATTTTATTTACCTCACTTTTACAACATATTTTTGTCACATATGAATAATATAAAATACCATAAAAAATAAAAATAAAAAATGAATACAAAAGGAATATTCATGTTAACAATTAGCATGTATCTGTCAGATCATATGCGAGCGCCTTGCTTTAGCAATCATAATGGCAAATGTATTTGTCGTTTATTATGCAACAATGGTGTGGCTATTTCTAAAAAAAAAGTAATATAGAAAGACATTTCAAAACCATTCATGCCAATTGTAATTTTAAGTTTAATTATTTAAATCAGGAGGAGTCGGCAACACAGCGCATGCAAGCGTCATGATGCCTGCAGTATTTTGCCCTTCATATTAAAAAGGTTGCCGCCCACTGTTCTTCAGGATAAAAGGCAAAAGCCTGTGCTAACTGAATTGTTGGAAGAAACCTCATTTTTTGTGAAGGACTAAATTTGAAAAAAAAATTGGATGCCTTGTAATGTCTCAAAACATCATCTAGATGATTTCATGTGAGAAAAAATTACTGGAAAGCTTGAAGAAGGCCACAGAATTAGTGATATTGCCAGAGAGTTTGGAATTTCACATAGTATTGTGTCAGGTTCTGAGCAGTGTTTCAAATGGAATGTGTTTCAGGTGTTTGTTAAAAGGTTGCCCTTGCTTTAACATGGAGCAAGAAGACAGATAACAGCAAAACATAATTGATGCACCAAAGCAGGTCAACTTGCAAATCAGCTCCATTCAAGGACAAGTACATGGACAGCTTGAAACACTGTGGCAAGACATCTGTGACAAGTAGGCCTATATACTTGAGGGACTGTAATATGCATCTGTTTATCAACAGCTCATTGTAGAGCACATTTTCAGTGGTGTAGTATCCATGAAAACTGGACAAGACACCAATGGCTAATGTACTTTTTACAGATGAGAGTCATTTTAGTCTTTCCTCTGATTCCAAATGACACTTGATCTGATGTAAAAGTGGTACTGCTTATCGCAAGAATGTTCTTCTTGAAAGGGATAGATAAGGTAGTGCTCTCGTTGTGTGGAAAGGCATTATGCTTAATGGACATACCTAGCTATAAGTGCTGGAAAAGGGACTATGACTGGCGAACAATATTGCAATGAAGTTTGTCAATGTCATATGTCATTATTCCATGATGAAAAATTCATTTTTATGGATGACAATGCCACACCACATCATATACAAGTAGTGGTGATACTTCTGGAAACTGAGGATATTAACTGAATCAAGTGGCCAAGAAGCTCCCCTCTCAATCCCATAGAACACGTTTTGGATGAAATAGAGAAATAATACATTGCTGCTCGAAATTCCTCTCCAGAAAACAAACAAGGCCTTATGCTTGCTCTGAAGGAGAAGTGAGCCAGTTTGTCTCTGGTATTCCTGAATCACTTGGTGCTAAGCATGATATGATGTTTTGAGAGTGCATCGCACTTCAAGCTGGACATATTCCATACTGAAATGTCTCTCCATATAGTTTTCTGTAAGTGCTGTACATTAATCCCTTAACTACATCCTTAGGAAATCTGTAATTTTTGCCAAAAACAATGCTGGCAATAAATTTATATCCACCTTTCGCTGTAGTTATGAAAATTTTTTCATGTACTGAAATATGTAGTTTGTCCTTAGCTTTTAGACAACACTAGTGGGTTATTTATTAATACAATAACTTACGTTTAAATTATTAAACAAATAGAAGTTTTATTATTATTAATAAATAATGACTAACCACGGATTTATTACTAGTGCAAACTTTATTTAGCATAGAATTTCTGGCCTATCATCAAGAGGGGCATCTTCAGTATGACTTTCAAATTAAACAAGCAGAGGAAAAAACAGGAAGACTGAACAATAAAAAGATATGACCTACATGTACATTATAAAGTGGCATGGTCTAAAATACATTAAAGTGCTGACTGTACAAATTTAAAGAAGAAATAAAGTATTAATTTAAAATTAGATAAATAAACTAGCGACTCCACTCATTTCTGTAGGACAGTAATTAATAATGCCATTCTATATCATGTATGTGCAACTCATGCATTTTCATTGTCGAGTCTATGTGTAAAGGCTTAAGTCAGGGGTTCCCAACCGGGATACCCGTACTCCCAGGGGTACGGTGAATAGCAGGTAAATAAGTATATTATGTTATTAATGACTAACCTAAAAATAAGCTAAAAAATAAATAATATTTTAATGTATTTAAATCTTGATCTATCCTTTCATTTTTAGAATAGGCTAAAAATAAGCTATAAGCTACTTATGATTAGATTAAAATTTAGTCAGCAAAAGTAATTTAGCTAACCTATGTTTATCCCTAAAACACATGTACTGTGAGCATGTCGAAATGAAGCAGATGTCAAAATACTTATGTTATCACATTTCCAGGCTATTCCATGTTGGTACTGTCTGTCAGCCACCAGCAACATTTCAGGTCTCTTTTCGGACCCCGTACACAGTGAAGTTGCATAGACTTTTTTCTCACTGCAGAGTCCGATAACTCAAAATGCCATGTTAAGATTCAAGATAGCTGGTGAAATTGCCAGATCGGCGCTCCCTTAAGGCTCACCACCGCGGCATCTGCACCTCATGCGCACGTGCATGACATACTGTATGGTACACACTCGAACTGCTTCATTTTGACATGTTCACAGTACACGTGTTTTAGGGATAAACATAGGTTAGTTAAATTACTTTTGCTGACTAAATTTTAATCTAATCATAAGTAGCTTATAGCTTATTTTTAGCCTATTCTAAAAATGAAAGGATAGATCAAGATTTAAATACATTAAAATATAATTTATTTTTTAGCTTATTTTTAAAATGAAAGGTTAGATCAGGATTTATATACAAAAGAATATTATTTTTGCAGACCCAAGGAATGACCACGGCAAAGAAACGTTGCTACCAAGATTCATATGTGCAATATGGTTTTACTTTTGTGCTTGACAAAGAAAGTACTTCATTTGCTCAAAGATATTCAGCAATGGCAGTATGAAGTCATCAAAATTGAGAGCATCTTCAGAATGTTCATCCCGAACATTCTAACGAGTCAGAGTCCTCATGTAGAATAAAATGAGCACAATTTGGTAAGAATATCACACTTCATGACCATGGATTTATTACCCCGAAGAAGCCAGCACTGGAGGCTAGTTATCAGGTCGCATTGAGGGTCGCCAAAGAAAAGAAACCACATACAATTGCTGAGACATTAGTGAAGCCGTGTGCTATGGACATGGTTGAGTTTACGTGTGGTAAAGAAGCAAAAGAGAAAATACCATTATCAAATAATGCAATTTGTGATCGGATTCGAGAAATGTCAGAAGACATACAGGTAGTGGACGAAATCAAGTAAAGTCCTGCAAGAATTAGTTTACAGTTGGAGGAATCAACTGATGTGTCTAACTGCACACAGCTTCTTGTTTTTACTAGATATATACATCAGAATGAAATAAAAGAGGAATTTCTTTTTTGTAAACCCTTGAAAGAAACAACAAAGGCAATGGACATTATGAATATGGTGAATGTTGTTTTGATTCAAATGGCCTTTCATGGGAATTAGTATCACTGGAGATACTGTCCTCCCAACGCACTACTCTTGTGAAATTACGAAAAGAAAAAAGTATCGTTATCACTAGAGCTGATAAGGGCAATGCCACGGAATACAATTGAAAAATGGAGATTATCCTCCGAGATCGCTCTACCTACCCTGGCCCCCGGAAATCACGAAAAAACTCACACCTTTCTGTCCCCCCCCCTCCCCCATAGAAAATTTAACTTTAAATTACACAGACATATTGGTAAGCTTTGACACATCCTCATTATTTACCAATATTCGAATTACCTTTCCTTAATTGAAACCTTAACACTCTTAAAAAAAAAACGTTTTTCCTTCTGACATCTTAGATCTCTTTTCCTCTGCCATCTATTCTGGTTATTTTTCTTGGAAGAACAAAATCTATAAGCAGATAGAAGGAACCGCCATGGGTTCCCTCCCCCTCTCACCCCCCTTGCCAATTTTTATATGGAAGATTTTGAAAAACGAGCCATAGACTCAGCCCATCTCAAACCTTCCATTTGGCTAAGATATGTAGATGATGTGTTCTCTATTTGGTCTCATGGCCCAGACACATTAGACGCCTTCCTCAGTCACCTCAACAGCCTACATCTAAGAATTCAGTTCACGATGGCAAAGGAAAAGAACAATTGCTTACCCTTCCTAGACACCTTAGTTACACGCCTTCCCAACGGTACACTTTCCTTCATGGTATATAGAAAACCCACACATACAGGCAGATACATCCACAAACGCTCCCACCACCACCCTGCTCAACAATATGACATTATTAAAATTCTTACCAAGACAGCCCACAATCTTTGTTCCAGTGGAATCGCCCTTACAACTGAGCTTGACCACATACACAACACTTTCCTCTCCAATGGCTACAGCGATAACAGCATTAAAAAAATAATCAGGTCCTCCCCCATTCCCCAGTCTTCTCTTCAAAAAGAGTTTAGAAATGCCATCACCATACCCTACATCCGTGGCAAATCTGAAAAAATAGCCAAGATTTTAAAAAAGTACAACCTACACACAGCATTTAAGCCCCACTGCAAACTTGCTACCCTTATCTGCTCTACAAAAGATCAGCTCCCTCCTCTCTCAGTGCCTGGAGTCTATAAAGTATCCTGTTCCTGTAAACTGGCATACTTTGGACAGACAGGCAGATCAGCTACTATCTGCCTGGAGGAACATAAGTCATACATCTGCAAGCACGAATAGTCAGTCAGGCCTGGCTGACCATGTCTTGGATACAACCCACAGGATCTCATGGAAAAAAAACCACCATGCTCCACCACAGCAAATTCAAAAGAGAAAGACTATTAAGCATAAAAAACTTAATTGTTTAATACTGACCATATACAAATATTTTAACATTCTTCGCCTACCAGTTTCGCTAGCAAACCGTCTAGCTTTTTCAAGGCGTTGATGGTAAAGTATAAAAAATACTAGTAAATGCATATTAAAAGGAACATTAAAAACGTTGTTCCTTTCGATTTGCATTTACTAGTATTTTTTATACTTTACCATCAACGCCTTGAAAAAGCTAGATGGTTTGCTAGCGAAACTGGTTGGCAAAGAATGTTAAAATATTTGTATATGGTCAGTATTAAACAATAAGTTTTTTATGCTTAACTTTCAAACAACCAAAAAATATGTTTAATTTGAGAAAGACTATTCTTAGAATCAGCAGCAGCTCTCAGGAATCAACCAAATCTTAACAAATATGGTTGCATTAAGCTTCCTAAAATTTCAGAAATGCTTATCACCAGAGGTCCCACTTTACATTCCAGGCTACCTACAACCACCCTTAGAGGGCGCTCCACTTAGATAGGACTTTAGTGTCACCCACATGGTTGGGCTGAGTATTGTTTGTCATTTGTTTTTATGTTACATTATTTTTTTTGTAATTCATTGTTGAGTCTGTAGGTTTTCTCTTCTACTTCATTATAAGAATTATGGAAACAACTACTGTGTTAGAGTAAAACTTCAGTTTAATATAAACCAAAATAATCACTTGACATTTTGATTTGTGATGTGATTTGATAAGGTCAAATCACATCATCTGGAGTATACACATATATACAAAGAGACAAGCTGCACTACAATCTATATGGTATGCTAAAGTTACCTTAATTTGGTCAACCGTTAAAACTATTGGCCTGACCTCTGGTGAAAAAAAACAACTTATCACATCAATGCTAGGTAGAGTCCTGTTATTATTATCTATTTGGATAAAAAAATAAATTAATATACAGAGCAACATGTTTACACAAAGTTACTCATATAAGTATACATATAAATTAAAACAGAACATTGGTGGCCAATAAAAGCTGAAATAATTGTTCAGTCCTAAAGTCAGGGTTTGTTGGAAAACTTGAACTAAGTGAGCTAAGTGTGTGCCATCCAAATCCTTAGGATTTTTATGCCCCCATTACTGTATGAATTTTGATATGAAACAAAAAACTTGTTTTTTTGTTTCATACCAAGTTTTTGTATGATGTAAAGAACATGTACTTTTCTCATCAATTTGGTGTAGAGTAGTGGTTCCCAACCTGTGTTCTGCGGAGCTCTTAGGGATCTGCGGCCACTCCAGGAAAATAAAATAAATAAAAATTTAATGAAATTAAAGAATGAGAAACAAAAAGTAAAATCAATCACTTCAGAGTGAATTTTCATAGCGATAACATTGCGATTTCTTAGCAATTCTTACACGAGTTTTTTTGTGCATTTGACCTCTTTGCGAGTGTTTAGTTGTGTAGTTAGTAAGTGTTCATTAATGAAGTGTTGTGTTTTGTTCTACTCGTACGTTCGAACCCGAACTACTGTGATACATTTCCGATAGAAAAAGATTACTTTATTGATTGATTCAGGTGCTTTTATTAGTTTTCAAGTAGGTAAGTATTTGTATTTGCACTGAATGTGTTCAACGTGAACAAAAAGCCACCCAGCTTAAACTCAGTGGAATACGAGGTCCTCACAGATTTGACATCTCACAGTGAACTAAAAATCGCGTTTCAAAACCAAAGTCTACCGGAGTTGTGGCTGCATTTGCAAGATGAATTCAAAATCTTGTCTGAGAAAGCAAAATTAGTATTTCTGCCTTTCTCAACTACATATCTCTGTGAAGCAGGATTTTCCACCTATACAGGTACCAAAACAAAATACAGAAGCCGCTTAAATGCAGAACCAGACATTCGCCTGCAATTATCATCAATTGAACCTAAAATAAGAAAACTGTGCAAAAAAATACAACCGCAGGTGTCTCATTAAACGTTTATATGTTATTTTAAGTTATGTCTTAATTTAGGCCTACTGTTGAACTACAGTGCACTCTAATTGAAGTGTAGTGTAAGTCTTCTATAACGAATAATAAAAATTTCGAATAACAAGTAATGAACGAATATGTATTTGAATTGAATTGGATGTAATGATTAAATTGAAGGAACTGAGTTTATTGTACTGATCTAAGGGGCTCCGCCATAGAAATTGATTCTAAAATGGGTTCCGCGAGTCAAAAAGGTTGGAAACCGCTGGTGTAGATTGTTAAGAGCATGATCTGGGAGGTTTGATTCACAAAAATTGGTAAATTTAATGTGTCGATATATATATATATATATATATATATATATATATTTTTTTTTTTTTTTTTTTTTTACAGATAGGGATTGTACATCCATTTTCATCAATACAAGGTAAGGTACAGGTGCAACAGATATGACAAACTCCAGGGTGAGTCAATGGGGGGAGGGGGGAGGATCCTTAAAGGAGTTGAATGTGTTTTTCTTAATTTTATAGGTGGTTTAAAAGTGGAATTAAAATTATAATGGTGTAGCATTCTATTTATTTTTTCTGATAACTCTTTTTAATGTATGGGACAGCAATGGTTTTACTGTACTCTATATTATATGTATTTTTTGATGAAGTTTTATGAAGAACTTTACTGATAGTATTTTTGCTATAACCATTATTTATAAATGTATTGTGTATATATATGTATACTTCAGATGATGACCTTCATTGTGAAGGTTGAAACATTAAGTGATTATTTTGGTTTATATTACTCTAGAACAGTAGTTCTTTCCATTATTTTTATAATGAATTCTAATCACCATGTTTTCCTTCATGGTTACATGAAGGAACTATTTAACATAGAATTTTCACCCTGGCATCAAGTGCATTTTCAGTATGACTTTCAAATTAAACAAGTAGAAGAAAAAGTCATACTGAAAATGCACTTGATGCCAGGGTGAAATTTCTATGTTAAATAGTTTCACATAAGTAATAAACCTATAGTTAGCTATTATTTATTTAGTTATAGCTTATGCTTCCATTCATCATGTAATTATTATTATTATTATACAACATTACCAAGGACTCATTGCAGGAGAGAAATCCATTCTATGCACTCCACCCTCTACACACTACACCACAATCCATCAATTACACATAGTGCCATCTACTACCACCACTAATTGTAGTGGTAAATGTGTACAAAGGCCAATTTTGCCTGTATGCAGAATGCAAAACTTAAGTTTCCAGGAAGAGGAATAAAAAACAAACAAAAAAAAAACTGCTACCTCTGCATGAGATCAATTAACTTCAACTGAAAAGCACATATAAAAATTCCTCCATCATGATAACACTTAAACTCGGGTTCTTTTCTAATTGAAGGACACAAGGTCCTGTCATTCTTGCAAATGTACTATGGAGGCCATATAAAGTCTATACCATTTCTATAGTGCAAATATTTTACATAAAGTCTATTTTCAAAACATGCAACATTAACTGAAATGATTAAAAGGAACCAAGTATATTAAAATACAGTGGTACCTCAACTTATGAACTTAATTCGTTCCTGACCATGGTTCTTACCTCGAAACCCAATTTTCCATTATATCTTATGAGAAATCAATTAACCCATTCCTAGATTCAAAAATTTTTAAAAAAAAACTATTCTCAACTAAATGAAGAAAATGCAAAGAAATGAAGGAGTGAGAAGGAGCATTTTTAACTATAAATATGCATTTTTTAAAATAAAATTACATATTAATTTTTATTTATGAAATCTTTGGTTTTACATGATTAGTATGAAAATCATTTTCTATTAAAGTGTAAAAAAAATCAATTTTCTTGTGGCTGGTTTTGTGGTTCAGGAGTTTTCGATTTGTTGTCATTAGTTGTTTCTTTTTGTCTCTTAGTTGAGGGAGGTTTAAAAAACCTATCCAACATTGACTGAATCTGTCATTTCCTTAACACCATTATAAAGTGATTAATGACATTGTCATTGAAGATATTGGTGGCTCTAGAAACAACACCTTGATCTGGATGCCACTTGTTAACCAATTCTTGCAATTTGCCCCAGTGCTGCAAGATTTTTTTTTTACGTCACGTGTTGGAATTACTCCCTTTTTGCTGCAGTCTTCTTTGTCCTCTGAAGACATTTGCTTTTCCTTCTCATCCCTTTCTTTTTCCTGCTTTCTTCTTAACTCCTGTAGCTTTTCAGTGGTCAGCTCAACATTGTGCTCCTCTTCACCAACTTTCAAATGCATGGTCTTGCCCAGGGAGATAACTGTATCTACAATGTCAATTTTGCTTTCAGGTCCTTCCAATGCAGTTCCTTGGACACAGTCAGGCCATAACTTCTTCCAGGCTGATTTTAATATTCTCACAGAAACATCTTCCCATGCCTGACTAATAAGACAAAAACAATGAAGAATATTGAAGTGATTCTTCCAGAATTCCCTGAGGGTTAATTCTGATAACTTCGAAACATCTTTGGAAAAGAGCTTTGGTATAAAGCTTTTCGAAGTTGGAAATAACATATTGATCCATTGGTTGTAGGAGTGGTGTGGTATTAGGAGGCAAGAACTTAATTTTGATGAAATTAAACTCTTCATCTAAATCTTCTTCCAACTGTGGTGGATGTGCTGGAGCATTGTCCATTATAAGAAGAACTTTCTCAGGTAGACCCCTTTTCTTGTAGATACTGTTTCACTATGGGAGCAAACACCTCTGTCATCCACTCACAGAAGAATTGCCTTTGTTGTTACCTCTCCACATAACACTGAGTTTGTGCCTGTTTAACTTTCTGCTTTTTAAAGACTGTAGGATTTTCAGAGTGGTAAACCAACAGAGGTTTTATCTTCATTGACACAAAAAAGCAAAGTTAGTCTGTCTTTCATTGGCTTGTGCCCTGGCAATGCCATTTCCTCCTTAGTGATGAAAGTTCTCTTAGGCATTTTGTTCCAGAAAAGCCCAGTTTCATTGCAGTTTAAAACTGCAATGAAACTGGGCTTTCATTGCAGTTTTAAATTTAAATATTGCGGTTCTGGTCTGTAACCTTCTGACTCCATCAGTTTCTGAAAGTCCTTCACGAAGCTTTCAGTGGCTTTGTCAGCACTAGCACCTTCTCCATGTGTAACAACACTATGGATACCAGTTCTATTCTTGAATTTCTGAAACCATCTTTTGCTAGCTTTAAACTCTTTGCAGATGTCTTTGCTACTACTAGTGGATGGTAAGTTCTGTGAAAGATCTTTGTAAATAGTTTGAGCTTGTAAACAGATCATGTTTTGAGATACACATCTCCTTTCATATAATAAATTTAGTTTAATCCTTTATCCAAGTGTGAGCAAACAAAGTTTGCGCCTGAAAGTATCTTCAGGACTGGGTTAAGGTGGTACAACACCAGGGCAACTCGTTGCAAAGGTGGAGCAAGCTACCAACACTCCTATCTCAGTATCTCCTATAATGCAAAACACATCTCCTTGCAGATATGTCTAATGTTATGCATTAAGGGAAGGGCCACTACCCAGACTAGTTTCGACCTTTATTGAGGTCTCTTCAGTGGGAGCCAGGCCCAAGTGGAGATATTAGGCAGAAGCATTAGCAGGTCATCTCTACCTATAGGAATTGCCAATTGGTGTGCCACCCTTTTTTAATAATTGACTCTGGATTTAGAGAAAGATGTTGAAGGTTTATTTTTCACTTGGTTAGAGTATAATAAATTTAGTTTAATCCTTTATCCAAGTGTGAGCAAACAAAGTTTGTGCCTGAAAGTATCTTCAGGACTGGGTTAAGGTGGTACAACACCAGGGCAACTCGTCACTGAAGAGACCTCAATAAAGGTCAAAACTAGTCTGGGTAGTGTCCTTTCCCTTAATGCATAACATTAGACATATCCGCAAGGAGATGTGTTTTGCATTATAGGAGATACTGAGATAGGAGTGTTGGTATCTTGCTCCACCTTTGCAACGAGTTGCCCTGGTGTTGTACCACCTTAACCCAGTCCCGAAGATACTTTCAGGCGCAAACTTTGTTTGCTCACACTTGGATAAAGGATTAAACTAAATTTATTATACTCTAACCAAGTGAAAAACAAACCTTCAACATCTCCTTTCAGTTGCATTTCATTAATCCAGACGAGTAGTAAAGTTTCCATTTCTTCCATAACTTTATTTCTTCGAGATGACACAATAGATACTCCTTTGGCCACATCTAGTTCCATATAAAAATCTGCTTTCTTGAATTGTAGCTATGGTGGATTTGGAAAAGTCATACTGCTTACACAGATCTCTTTGCCTGACTCTTGTCTCATATTTTTCCACAATCTCTTTCTTAATTTCTATTGAAATTTTCTTCTTCTTTCTTAGTTTTTTTTTTTTTTTGGCCCCATGTTGAAAATAATATGCTGATCAGTGAAATGACACTTATCTAGTAGATTATTCAGAAAACAAACGTGAAGCTACAATAAAACATGTCACTTATAAAAAGAAATATATACAGTACACATAATAAATAAAAACCTAAAAAAATCTTCATGAAGTGTATTGTTTGTTTACACAAATACAGAAATAGATACACAAAAAAGCAAATATACATGCAGTGTTCGTTGTATTTCAGATAAATACGAAGTAGTAACAACAGTCATTACACTAGAGATGGTTCAGCATGCGCTCAGCTAAACGTACATGCATATATGCTGGTGCTGTACTCTGCATTAAGCCTGTTTCTAGTACTAGGGGAAAAAGTTAAAAAAAGTATAATGTAAAACAGGCTTTACTTCATTTGAAAAGAAAAGCATCACGGTTCGTATCTCGAGTCTAGGTTCGTATCTAGAGGTCAAAATGGGATATGAAAAAAGTTCGTATGTTGAGCACGTAAGTCGAGGTACCACTGTAATTAGATTTCAAATAATGTAGAATGGTCCAAGAAATCCTGACCTATTAAAGAAACATTTTGGATTTTCACCCAAGTTAAGACCTTCTTGTGTTGCTCGTGTACACTTCTTTCACAGTGGATATGATGGATAATTGTTTTATGTATGTGTCCAAAAATGTTAAAGATTTATGGTGTGTTGGAATAAAAGATAAAAAGGAACATATTATAGTATGTGAGAAGTACAATGAAAGATTAGGACATTCCAAAAATGAGAACGGTGTTATCAGGAATAATCAGAAAATTAATGGAAATGCTTGCGACGATAATAACAGAAGTGATGTGGAAGAGCTTAAGCAAGAGTTAATGAAAAAATGAAGAGTCAGATTAAATGTATGGAGGAAAAATTGAACGTTTAAAGAAGAGAATACATGATGACAAGGAGGTTAATAAGAAGAAGCAAGTATTTAAACATGATAGAATTGCTTTATATGGTGACTCAATCATTAAAGGTGTGGCAAAAAATAAGATGTATAAGCCATGTTTTACAGGTGGTAAAATAACATGAATATCAGATGCTGAAACAAATATCAGAGGCAATGATCAGGAGAATTAAAGGTGAAAGAATCAATGTTACTTAGATTCGATGTTAATAAGGCTGTGGGAATGGATGATATGGATGATATATCATCATGTATTTTTAAAGAATGTGCAAAAACATTAGCCATGCCTTGACCTGGTTATTTAATGAAAGTCTTGCAGTTGGAAAGATTCCTAAGGAGTGGGAAGAAAAAAAAAAAAAAGCAAAATAATCCCTCTCCACAAGCATGGTTGGAACAGAAATTTCCAATTTAGACTGGTCTGATCAAAATGTTGGAAAAATTGACATATTAATGTATAAGCTGCAGAAGATGGAATTATATAGCAGATTGGTAAGCTGGATTGAAGATTGGTTCTCTGAAAGATACCAAGTTATGTATAATGGAACAGTGTCTCAGAAAAAGAAGGTGACCAGTGGCATGCCTCAAGGTTCTTGGACTCCTACTGTTTAACTTATTTGCTAATTATATTTTACATGGATTGACTGGGTTTGCCAATGATGCAAAGTTAGGTAGAATTATCACTAGTAGTGCTGATATTAATTCTCTACAAGAAGATTTCAATAGACTTTTAGCTTGAATAAATGAGTAGGGTTGCAGTTTTAATATTAATAAATGCAAGGTTAAGGATACATACTGTATTGGTAAAGTTGTAATTCAGGAAGTGGATAAGATTCTGGATCTTGGAGTGATGGTACATGGTGGACTGATGTTCTAAGAGCACACTGCAAATGTTGAAAACACTGCACATCGTATTGCTGCTATGATAAAAAGTGCATTGATATGTTGGGATAAGGTGGAGATGGTGCCTCTATATAAGGCATTGGTCATGCCACATATGGACTGTTGTGCTCAGATTTCGTCTTCTAGTTTTCATTGTGATGTGAAAACACTAGAGAGGGTCCAAAGATGAATGATCAAAGTGATATCAAGACTTTGGAGTGTTGGCTGTGAAGAGTGTGTGAGAAAATGTGGATTATAGAGGTTGGTGGATAGGAAGAAAAGAGGAGATATGCAAGAGACCTTTAAGTGTTAGTTAATGAATTCTATCAGATTAATACAGAAAGAATTGTAAAAAAAGTGGATGATGAGGTGGGAACAACTAGAGGCCCTGCCTGAAAGTTGTATAAAGATGCAAAAAAGGGATGTGAGGAGTAAATTTTTCACGTGGAGAGTTGTTAGTGAGTGGAATGCATTGCCAGAGTGCATTGTGAATGCAGGTAGTACAAATAACTTCTAAGCTCATTATGATAGACATATTGCTGGAAAAAGTGACAGATTAATGTATAAGCTGCAGAAGATGGAATTATATAGCAGATTGGTAAGCTGGATTGAAGATTGGCTTTCTGAAAGATACCAAGTTATGTATAGTTAAGAAAATGAAGGTGGCGCTAGTGTCCTTGGTGAATGTGGCGGTTGTGTTTAGTTAGTCTAGAAAACGTGTTTTTAAATTTAAATATAGTGTGGCTTTTTGTCTCAAATTGTGCTGCAGTTGTGCATCGGTTAGATATAAGTGTCCTTCAGTGGAGTTATTGTTTGGAACTGTGTTGTACAGCGGCACGGAGGACTTCTACTTCTACACGAAAGGCTGGCTCAGCGTTAGATTTTTCGCAATGGATGCATTGTGGAAACTGCTGCATGTATGCGCCAAAGAATGTGAAGGATCTGTGGTCGGTCTGGCTAAATGAGAAGAACGAAAATGTCGACATATGTGAGAAGTGTTGGGATAGGCTGGAGCATTTAGGAATGGAAGCTGACATTGGGACCGTAGTGGAAGAACTTCGGCGGGAGTTCATGAAAATGAAAAATGACCTTCATCTTCTGCATGAGGAATTGGAAGTGCTCGGTAAGGAGATACTGGAAGTTAAAACTGAGTTTAATGTGTTAAACAGAGAAATTAGGACTATAGAGATTAAGCTGAAGTAACTAGAACAGGATTACATATGGATGAGTCTTTGGTGAATGATGAAGTAATAAATAGTATGGGAGTGATTGGGAGTCAACAAAATAAAACCACAAGTGGCCTAGAAGAAACGAGATGTCATGAGAGTGTGTGTGTGTGTGGGGGGGGTAAGTAATAGAGCGTTGAGTAATGAAACTGGGAGAGTCATGCTGAATAGCATAGAAAATGAGTCCATGAGTGATGCTTGTGTGGACTTGAATGAAGTTAAGAGTGGTAAGATATATGGTGATTCTATGATTAAGGGTATGGAGAGTGGTATGCATGAGGAGTACTTGGCTGGTGGGACAATAGAAAGAGTGGTTTTAGCAATAAAGAGAGGGCATGAAGCAGATAAGATGATAGTTATGGTGGGTACAAATGACCTGAGTGGTGGTATAAATCGGGTAGGAAAAGATTGAAAAGATTTAGGAACATTGTTAGATATTGTGAAGAGAAAAGTGTCAATGGGAGGATAGTATGTGTGCTACCTCGTTTTGACAATTACGAGTTAAGTAGACGAGTGATGATAATGATGATATGATTGCAAGAATGTGCAAAAAAAGAGGTCTGGAATTTGTTGATGTCTGGTGTGTGTTTGAAGGAAAAAGACAGTTGTATGCTAGAGATAGACTGCATCTGAACATGGAAGGCCATAAGCGATTGAAGAAGTTACTGTTTTCTGAACAAGTTGAAGTAATTGGGTAGAGAAACTAATATTGAAAAGGTTGAGTGTAAGAGAGAGAAACTTTAGCACCGATTGTATATTTATTGATCATTATACGCAAAATAAATTGCAGAAGAGAGGGGATAAAAATCGGCACGGGACTACTGAAATTAGTGACGTATATATCAGTTCTAAAGCCGGTACAAGATCTAGAGGGAATCTGCAATTTTTGTATACCAATGCAAGTAGCATTCAAAATAAGAGAGAAGAATTTTTGGCATTAGTCAGTGCAATCTCACCAAAAGTTGTAGGCATTAGTGAAACTTGGCTGTCAGCAGAAGATGTGGTCACTGGAATTGAATGTGAAGGGTACAGTATTTTCAGGGAGGATAGAGAAGATAGAACAGGGGGAGGAGTACTGTTGATGATAGCTGATGAGTTGCAGCCAAAGAAAGTAGTATATCAAGATGATAGACATGTGAATGAGAGTTCATTTGAGGCGGTCTGGTGCGAAATAGTGACCAATGCAACCAAATATACAGTTGGATGCTGCTATAGATCAGGGAGATATTGAATTCATGCATCAGCAAATTAGTGCAATGAGTGCAGGCTTAGTGATTATTATGGGGAATTTTAATTACGGTGATATCAATTGGAAGGAGGAAATATCACGTAGCAAAAAGGAAATGGAGTTCATACATCTTCTATGAGATAATTACTTGAAACAGCACATAACTGAAGGGACACGTGGTGTGAGAGTGTTAGACCTGGTTATCGGTTCAGAGGTTATATGCATAAGTAAGGTGTCTTCGTTACCTCCAATTGGTGAAAGCAATCATGTGGTGTTGACTCAGGAGGTTGCAAAATCTGTGGATTTTTTAAAGAAGGGGTATATACGGAACTACAGGTTAGGCAATTATAACAAGCTTTGGAGTGAGCTTATAGCCATCCCATGGTAGAACATATTGCAGGGGAAAGATGTTAGCAGTGTAATACATGGGATAAAATCAGCAGGTATCTGAGGAAAGCAATATCAGATTGTGTCCCCATGGTCAGGAAGTCAAACAAGGCAGGCGTTAGATGGATGAGCAGTAGTATCAAGCTTGATCTGCAAAAAAAGAAAACGTTATGGAGAATTTACAAGGAGAAAGGCGATCAGTACACCCACACCCATTGAGCAGTAGAAGGCTCAAGCTAGGAAGGTTACCAGCATAGTAAGAAAAGCTAAATCAGATTATGAGAAGACCTTAGCCAAAGAGATCAAGGGTAATCCCAAAGAGTTCTTCCGCTATGTAGCAAGTAAAAGGAAGAATGACTTCAGAAGGATAACTTTAGTGGGTGCTGATGGTATTGAGGTGACAAAATTGGATGTAATAGTCGAGTTACTGAGTGTTCACTTTTCAAAAGTCTATCACCCAAGTGAGGATATCTCTGTACCTGTAGCAAATAACTAATGTGAGAATTGAAGCTAAAGAATCAGAAGTATTTAATACATTGCAAAATTTAAATGCAAACACTGCTGTAGGCTTAGATGGAATATCAGCTCGGGTGTTGCATGAATGTGCAAATGAATTGTCAACCCCTCTTACTTGGATATTTAATTTAAGTTTGAACTCTGGTATGGTCCCTAGGGAGTGGAAGTTAGGCAAAGTGATTCCTTTGCATAAAGGTGGCACTAAAACTGCAGTAGTTAATTACAGACCAATCACCGTCTCGGGAGTAGTGGTAAAAGTATCGAAAAAGTTGGTTAAAGACAAAATTCAAGAATGGGTGAATCAGGATATGATACTTTATAGGGGCCAACATGGTTTTCTTAAAGGTGAATCCTGCCTTAGCAATTTATTAACTTTTTATAATAGAATGACATCTGAGTTGGACAAAAGAAATGGCTACACAGTGGTACTTCTGGATTTTGCTAAGGCTTTTGACAGGATACCCCATGGAACACTGTTATGCAAATTGGAGCAGATGGGAATGGATACTAAATTGGTGATATGGATAGGAGAATGGCTCAGGGAGAGATACCGTAAGGTGGTGTATGGAGGAGCCGAGTCCAGAATGAGGCAGGTGACCAGTGGTATGCCTCAGGGCTCTGTGCTTGGGCCATTGTTGTTTAATTTGTATATAAATGATATAGGAAATGACTTACTGGGAGATATTCAGTTGTTTGCTGATGATGCAAAGTTGGGTAGCGCAATAAAAAATCAAGCTGATGTTGAAGGTTTGCAGGATGATTTAAATAAGATGGTAGAATGGGCAAAAGATAATGGATGTCAGTTCAATGTGGAAAAGTTTAAAGTCATGCATTTTGGGATTAAAAGATTACCAGCTGTGTACTACATTGATGGAACAGTACTCCAAGAGATTGATGAAGCTAGGGACTTAGGGGTGTTGGTAGATAGGGAGATGAAGTTCAGAGGACACATTGCTAAGGTTACGAAGATTGCACATAGGATTACTTGGTTGTTGAGGAACACACTGACATCCAGAGATAAAGAGGTTATTATTTCCCTTTATAAAGCGTTGATACTTCCACATTTGGATTACTGTGCTCAGGTCTGGTCACCTGGATTCCTTGGAGATGAGGAGGCTGTGGAGAGGGTTCAGAGAAGAGTGACCAAGTTGGTGAGTGATATAAAAAATGCTCCCTACATTGATAGATTGAGAGCTTGTGGATTGCAGAGATTGGCTGATAGGCGAAGAAGAGGGGATATGATAGAAACATTCAAATTACTAAAAGGTTTTTATAGGATTGATGCAGGGGAAATGTTTCAGCTGTTTGATAGTGATGGAAGAACAAGAGGTCATCCCTGGAAATTAAAGAAGAGTGTGGTTAACAAGGTTTTTTGCCTGGAGGGTGGTGAACGAGTGGAATTCATTGCCTGACTTAGTTGTGAGCTCTTCGTCTGTAAATTAATTGAAGAAGAGATATGACAGATATTGTTTTGCTTGTTTGGGTCTCCCGCGATGAGTCTACTGACTCCATGGAGATACCCGTAATAATAATAATAATAATAATAATAATGGAACAGTGTCTCAGAAAAAGAAGGTGATCAGTGGCATGCCTCAACGTTCTTGGACTCCTGCTGTTTAACTTATTTGTTAATTATATTTCACGTGGGTTGACTGGGGATTCCTAGTTGCTGGTTGAGTGGGCCTCCCACGATGAGTCTGTTGACTCCATGGAGGTTATCCAAATAATAATAAAATGGAATAGTAATTTAATCATCACAAGAACAGATAATGGGAAGGTGAAGTTGTTTAGGATAAGATAGCATACTACAGGAACTAATGCTCAGGGACCACTCCACTACTTACCTATGATCCTACTTAAAATCAGCCACAATACACAGAACAAATTCCTAGCTGAAGTCACCTGCAGTGAAGCAAAATCCACAAAGAAACTGAAGACTTACTACAGGCAACTACCCAGATTATTTGGGCCTCCACAAGATTCACAAGAATTTAGGCATTTCATTAAGATTTGAAGTAGACTGAAATAGGTCTAACATAGCTATAAGCTTGCTAAACAACTATCTATATTACTACCCACCTTTAATAGGCAAACCTTTTTGTTTATCAAATTACAATGCAGAAGGGGATTCAATCATTCGATGCTGTTGGCACACTCTCCCTCGATGAGCCTTTAGCCTCCCTGAAGATGTCACATAATAATAATAATTTCACTAAATTTCTGATAACTTCATCTTCTATCATCTTCATAACGATTAATCTTGGCCACTTTCTTTAGTCAACAATATACCAATGGTAAACACATAAATTGCTTAGGCAAGATCTTAAACTAATACTATTAAACAATTTGAATCTATAATTCATTCTGGGTATTTTAGTTGTCAGAATAAACCTTGCCTGAGAATCAAAGGGAGGGCAATGGAAAATTCTCTTTCTTCCCCGTTCCTCTTAACTGGCCCACTATTTCATGGAGAATTTAGAACCACATCTTCTCCACATCATTCATTGTAAGCCTTCAATGTGATAGAGATATGCTGGACATTTTTACAGTGTGGTACAGTTCCATAACTGATCACCAAGAATTTATCACCAAAATCAATGTTATTCACCCATAGGTGTAGTTCAGGTTTTGAAAATAATCATTATATCTTATTATGGACCTCTACATTCTTCATTTTCATAATGGACATTCTTACCATATGTTAGGTGAAAATTTTATAAATAAAATTTGGACTTTATCTAGGCATTTAACACCTTCGCTGCCAACTACGAGTATACTCGTATGTCAATTTACCGACCTCCTATGCCAAACATGAGTTAACCCTTAGTATAATTACCTTAATTTGCACCTTTGGATTCTGAATAAAGCGGAGAGCACGTTTGGGGACTTGGTAGAAGGGAAATAATTTCAACTATACTACATATATGTGCCTAAAAAGGCACATATATATAGTATATTATATATGTGCCTCAGAAGCCAACTACGAATATACTCTTATGTCGATTACCAACCTCCTATGCCAAGCGTGAGTTAATCCATAGTATAACATGTAATTTGTAAATCAATTTAAAACTAATAAAATCAATAAAAATAAAAACCAATCAATAAAATAAAAACACAATTTACTCAAAGAATGATACATTTTAAAACAATTTTCCACACACAATGGAAAACAGGAAAATAATAATGTGTTTTGTGTCGTCGTTTGTTTCGTGTACACACATGGCATGGCTTTGTCGGGCAATTCTTTTTTTCTGTTGGTGGTAAAATTTCCAAATAATGAAAATCCCGATTCCTCCTGATATTCTCTGATACTGTAAACTCATACATTCCAACAAAAACTGAGATAAATTGATCTCTAGATTTTAATGCAGTCATTGCATTTCCAGTAATCATGTTATAAAATTTATGCGCATTTTGAATGTATACCTCAAAAATGCGTATTGCCAATTTCTTCCATCTAATTGTCTTTCATAAGGTGGAATAGTAAGAAAGCAGGCACTGATCAGAAAGATCAGTGCCTGACATACCCAAATTATAATCCCTAACAATATTTGGTTTTAATTGATATTTACCATTCTGATTTTGCGCTTCAACCATTTCAAATTTGTGCATATTTGAAATGGAAAGAACTTCCCTCTTATCCTTCCATTTGCTGACTACAACAGGACCTCTTCTTTGCCAGACAAATTCCCCTTTCTTTAGTTTCTTCCGAATAACATCTGGTGGATTGTTTTTCCTATTATTTCTCTGCATTCCACACATACGTTTTTCTGCCGGTAAGTGATTCCGTCAGAGCTACAGAATTATAAAAATTGTCCATATGCAATACATAACCCCTGTCTAAATATTCTTCCATCAAGTGGAATACAATATTATATGCGTGATCCATTTTCGCTAAAGAGGATTCAGATTTTCCTGTATAAATTTTTATTTTTATCACCAATCCATTCTAATCGCATAGTTCATAGAATTTCATGCCATATTTATGTTTTTTGTTTTTTATGTATTGCTGAAACACCAGTCTACCACGCCACAACACCATGGACTCATCAATACATAAGTTTCTGTCTGGTGTGTAGCTATTTTGCATTATACTATTAAAATGATCTAGGACTGATCTTAATTTGTGCAATTTATCATTAGCTGCTTGGAAATTATCTGCGAAATGCAAATGACGCAATAAAATTTGAAATCGATTTTGGCTCATTTTAGAGCGCCAAAATGGCAAATTGTCAAGTTGATTTGTACTCCAATAATGCTCAATAGACGGTAAATTACAAGGACCCATATGAAGTAAAAGTCCAAGAAATAATTTCATTTCAGGTATGTCTGTTGCTTTCCAGTTTGAAATTCTTTGACTTTTTTTGATTTGCGCTCAGCTTTGCTCAATATTTTGTAAAGCATATAAATTGATTTGTTCTACTAAAATTGTGAGAAAATCTTCAGAAAAGAAAAGTTCACCTAACCTTTTGATACTGAAATTTCCAGTGTCAATTTTCAAAAGTTTTTTCTTCGTCTTCAAAAGTTTCTTCATCATCTGAGTCACCGCTAGAGTCGTCTGTAGGATCATCTTCAGAATCGGAACCAAATATTTCATAAATTTCATCATCGCTCATATTAGCATAAGCTTCTACTTCTATATCAGTAAGTTTTCTTTTACTGGCTATGGTGAAATTGAAGATTCTTAGAGACTAGAAACTAAAACTAGAGTAGATGCAATAAACACCGTCGTCAGCGTATGTATACGAGATTACTCGTAGTTGGCCTATGAAACAAAATTCTGTCTGATAAGCCAGCTACGAGATTACTCGTAGTTGGCCTATGAAACAAAATTCTGTCTGATAAGCCAGCTACGAGATTACTCGTAGTTGGCCTATGAAACAAAATTCTGTCTGATAAGCCAGCTACGAGATTACTCGTAGTAACCTTGAAGATAGGGGTGATATGAGATTACTCGTAGTTGGCATATGAAACAAAATTCTGTCTGATAAGCCGGCTACAAGATTACTCGTAGTGACTTTGAAGATGCGAAAGCGCTTGGCGTACGGGAACAAACTATGCCTGAGGAGCGTGACAGCGAACATGTTAACAGAATTTTAAATTAAGTAATTATACAAACGAAGCTGAAAATACATGTGTTGAGACTTGAGTGCTGTGAGGACATCATGTTGGAGGTTTAATGGAATGTTATCAGCACTGGGAAAGGAGTAAAACCAATTCTAATACTTCCAATATTTCATCTCAGTCACTGAGACATCTTCAGGGATTACAAATTACTTTTCTAACAACAAAATCAAATACAATACTAAGTGAAACACGTGGGTGATTCTAAAGTCCTATATTCTCTGTTCTACATACCACTAGAACACGATCCATAAAAACTCAAGTTAAAAGGTATCCTTCTGGCTGCCAGACATTACAAAAAAACTCAAACCTTTCAGTTTTTATCTACCCACGCCCCCAGGATATACAGTTTACGAAAAAACCACAAACTTAATTCCTCCCTAAGACCTATAGTAGATGCCACTGATGCACCTTGCTACAAACTTTCAAAGCAGCTCTCTGACCCCCACCTCACTGGTCTTACCACATCCTACGTAAAAAAACTCTACCCACATTAAAAAATACAGACATATTGGTGAGCTTTGACATCACCTCATGGTTTACCAATATTCCCCTAAATGACACCTTAATACTCTTAAAAAATGTTTTTCCTTCTGATATCTTAGAGCTCTTTTCCTTTGCCATCAATTCTGGTTATTTTTTTTTCAGAAGAACAAAATCTACAAACAGATAGAGGGAATCAATATGGTCCCCCCCCCCCCCCCAAATCACCAATTATTACATGGAAAATTTTGAAAAACGAGCCACAGACTCATCCCCCCTCTCAAACCTTCTATCTGACTAAGATATATAGATGATGTGTTCTCTATTTGGCCTCATGGCCCAGACACATTAGCCTTCTTCCTCAGTCACCTCAATAGCCTACATCCAAGAATCCAGTTTATAATGGAAAAGGAAAATAACAATAGTTTACCCTTCCTAGACACTTTAGTAACACACCTTCCTGATGGGAACCTTTCCTTCTCTGTATATAGAAAATCTACTCACACAGGCGGATACATTCACTAACTTTCCCACCACCCTTCTCAACAATATGGAATTATTAAAACTCTAACCAACAGAGCCCACAAGCTTTGTTCCAGTGGAACCTCCCTTTCAACCAAACTCAACCACATACACAACCCTTTCCTTTCCAATGGCCACAGCAATTACAGAATTAAAAAAATAATCAGTTCCTCCCCCATTAACAGGCCATCTCTTCAGAAATGCCATCACTATATCTTACATCTGTGGCACATCAGAAAAAATAGCCAGGTCCTTAAAAAAATCCAACCTCCACACAGCCTTTAAGCTCCACCATAAACTTACTATCCTTATCCATTCCACCAAAGATCAGCTCCCTCCTCTCTCAGTGCCTGGAGTATATAGATATATCTGCAATCATGACTATGTTCAATCTGGCCTTGCAGACCATGTATTGGATACAACCCACAGGATCTCCTGGAAGAAAACCACCATGCTCCACCATGGTAAATTCAAAAAAGAAAGACTGTTTTTAGAATCTGCAGCGGCACTCAGAAATCAACCAAATTTAAATAAATACAGTTGCATAAAAATTCCCAAAATTTGGGAAACATTAATTATCAGAGATCCCACATTACATCCTAGGCCATCTACCAACGTCTATAGAGGACGCACCACCTAGATAGGACTTTAGAGTCACCCATGTTTTTCACTTAGTACTGTATTGTATTTGAGTGTGTTGTTACAAAAGTTATTTGTAATCCCTGAAAAAGTTTCAGTGACTAAGACGAAATATTGGAAGTATTAAAATTAGTTTTAATCGTTTCCCAGTGCTGATAATATTCCATTAAACCTCCAACATGAAGCTGAAATTAAGGGATCACAGTTTGGAAGTTGTCTAAGAGCATGATTAGTGAGGGTGTGTGGACTAGGTTCTTTATTTGCAGAGTGGTGAATGAGTGGAATGGATTGTCAGAGGTGATGAGTGCCCCAACAGTGAATAAATTTAAGGTGATGTACGATAGGTATTGTTTTAATGGATAGTGTGGGTCTCCCATGATGAGTCAAAAGACTCATCTGTATAAATAATAATAATAATTAAGGATCAGAAAGGGCAGGGGGAGGTCCTGTTAGCCAGTCAAAATGCAGCAAGAGAAGTATATATGTGTATAGAAATATTATACTTGTAGATACAAAACAACTTACCAAGCACATCTTCTTCATTAAATGTGATATTTACATAATGTGGAACTTTGTCTTGTGGTATAAATGTAACATCATATAATCCTCTGCTTTTCATTGAAACTTCAGCTCTAATAGATGACTTACGAGTTGTTACTACGAGTTCAAGGGTCCCTTCTCCAGCCTGAGAGGCATCAACTGAAATTATCCAACAAAAATGTTACTCTAAACAATAAAACACTACAGTTTGGCATTTTATTAAACAGATCAAAAAGGTATATGTGGATTAATCTACCCCCCCCCCCACCAAAATGAACATTTCTTTGGAGTACAGGCTAGCCTCAATTAATGCAATTAATATTAAATCATCCTGTGAGAACATCATGCAAAATGGAAACATGTTAATCAAATATAATAATCAATAGGAAAAGGATAAATGACTCATGATCTTCAGAAACGTCCATAAAGAATTTTAACAATGCCTTTTAAATAACCTTTTAACTGTATACTACGTAAAAGATAATGAAAATATGCTGTAATTATAGAATTAAATGTTTACTGCATAAAATACACAACAAAGAAACTATTTGTTGTGGAAATATTTGAACAGGGTTGGCTTTCCTTTTTTCATCATGCAATTTATGATAACTGACAACAAGCTTCTCTATGCCCAGGCAAAAAAACATGCTTTTTTTGAGTTAGCCTAATGGCTATCACACCAGAGACTCATACCATAGCCTCGCTATATCATAGATCTCTTACTATTTTCACATGACTTTAATATTTTTTAATAACTAAGTTTTTCATTATTCTTTTCGTTATTTTTTTGCATTGCAGTCACTTTGTTTTTCACTCTTTCTTTTATCCATAATTAGCAGGGGTAGAAAAGAATTTTTAAATGCAAGTCTGCCTGTAACTTTATTAGCAGGTGACAAACAAGTAACATGTCTACTTCTAATGGTTGATGGAACACACTGAAATAGGCAGAAGGCACAAATAGCTGGCTGCCTACTAGCCTGCTCATCTGGCACATGGTAATTTTAAGTGCATGATTCAAATCTTTTTTGACTATCACATAAAAAAACAAACAAACTATCATATTAAATGAAAATCTGCATCATGCAAAAGTGGTATAATTTTTTTAAATCGCAGTAATTTAAAAACATGTTAAAACTTGTGTTATGTGAGGCTTGTACATGCAATAATGGAAATGACTCACATATCAATTTATTAAAATTATATTTATACAAAAACATTTTAAAAAAATTAAAACAAAATTGTTTATCATATTGTTCACTTGAATACTTCTGCTATGTTATGTCAATCATCATCAAATTCCTCAAGGGGTGTACAAGATATGATAGTACTACATGAAAAATTTACATCATTACTAACTTCTTATCTACAATTTTCCTCCAAATCAATCTGTTACCTGTCAAAACTTCAACATTATCATATCTTATATTTCTATCTTCTAAGGCACTTTCTAAAATATCAATCCACCTATATCTTGGTCTTCCTCTGGGTCTTTTTCCTGCCAAAATGCCAATGAACACTTGTTTTTCTAATCTTTCCTCTCTATTCCCATTCTATTTAAGTGACATACCATCTGAGATTAGATCTACTAACATATTCCTGGACACTGACAATGTCAAGTTCTTTCCTAATACCCTCATTTTTCCTAATACCCTTATGATATTGCCATTCATGCAATTGTTTATACCCCTAATCTTTCTCAGGACTCTCATATCTGCAGTCTCTAGTCTTTGGTCAAGTTTTACTTCTAATCCAGCTCTCGGATCCGTAAGTTAAAACTGGTTTGAACACTGTCTTGTATATACAGCTAATTTACTGTTTTGACTAATTTCTCTCTTATTCCATATACATTTATTCAGTTGACTTCCTGCCATGCCAGTTTTGTTGATTCTTCTGTTTATGCCCCTAATCTTTCTCAGGACTCTCATATCTGCAGTCTCTAGTCTTTTACTTCTAACCCAGCTCTCAGATCCATAAGTTAAATCTGGTTTGAACACCATCTTGTATACAGCTAATTTAGTGTTTTGACTAATTTCTCTCTTATTCCATATAAATTTATTCAGTTGACTTCCTACCATACCAGTTTTGTTGATTCTTCTTCTTCTTCTGCAGCTTTTCCCACTTAAGTAGGGTCGCTGTTTGTAGTGAGTCTCCTCCACAACCTCCTGGCTGTAGCCACATCCAAGTTCTTCATCCTCAAGTCCTCCTCCACCATCTCTTCTTTGGCTGCCTGTGTTTCTTCCTCCCCTGCACATCCATCTGCATGACCTTTCTTCCCACATACTCTTCCTCCCTCCTCATCACATGACCAAACCATCTCAACCTTGCCTCCTGTATCTTTGCCCCTAAGTTCATAACTTTCACCATTTCCCTTACATAGTCATTTCTCAGGATCCTTTATGGTCACATCACACATCCACCTAAGCATTCTAATCTTTGCTACCTCCATCCTGTCGGTGTTATTTTTCCTCAGGGCCACAGTTTCCGTAGCATATGTCATAGCTGGTCACACTACTGTCTTGTAGATTTTGCCTTTTAGATTGATTGGCACCCTCTTATCGCATAGCACTCCAGCCATCTCTCTCTCTCCAGTTCCTCCATCCTGCTTGTATCCTGCATCCCACTTCCTTCTCAGCCTCACTATCCTCTTTCATTGTTGAACCTAAGAATTTAAAGTCACTGACCTTCCTCATAACATTTCCTTCCAGATCTGTCTCCTGGCTGCCATCCACTTTGCAACATATATAATCTGTCTTACTTCTGCTCAGTCTCATACCTCTCTCTCTTCCAGTACTTTCCTCCAACTTTCCAGTTTAGCTGCCACTTCTCTTGATTCTTTGCTCCTAAGTTCGTAACTTTCACCGTTCCTCTTACATAGTCATTTCTCAGACAATCCTTTCTGGTCACACTACACATCCACTTAAGCATCCCGTTACTCTTGTAGATGAGGACAAGAGTACTTTCCCTCCATTCCTTGGATATATTTTCCTGTTGACAAACTTTTATTAACAGGTCCCACAGCGGGTCAATTCCCTCTCTTCCCAGTGCCTTCCATGCCTCCACTGGGATCCTGTCAGGGCCGACCGATTTTCCATTCTTCATCCTCTTTATGGCCTCCTTCACTTCCACTCTACTAATGTTCTGCACCATCCCCTCATAAGGCTCTCCATCTTCTCTGTGAGTCCTTGCATTTTCTTCATTCAAAAGCCCTTCAAAGTATATTCTCCATCTGCTTCTTATATCCACATCCCTCCTTAATACCCTTAATCCAAAGTCTTTGATCTGCCTCACATGTAAGATGTCCTTTGATGCCTCATTTCTACATTTTGCCAATAAATAAATATTATTCTGTCCTTCCTTCGTTAATTTATCATAAAGATCTTGATAGCAGTTTTGTTGATTCTGTTGTTTATTTCCATATATAATTTACTATCTTCACTAATATCATGCTTAAGTAGCTGAAATGTTTTACTTGTTCTACAGGTCCTCCATTTTCTTTCTTAATATCCTCATTTTTGATATAAACATTGCCATTGATGCCATCTGTTCATGCCCCTAATCTTTCTCAGGACTCTCGTATCTGAGGTCTTTGGTAAATGTTTTACTTCTGAACCAGCTCTCAGATCCATAAGTTAAAATTGGTTTGAACACTGTCTTGTATACAGCTAATTTAGTGTTTTGACTAATTTCTCCTATCTTTCCTATTTTTAAATGATTCCTGTTACAAAATATATAGCAGAATTTTAAATAGCAAATTAATGAAATATTCCGCAAACTTTATTTTAGAAGTACAGAATGGATTTAGAAAACGACGATCATGTATAGACCCAGCCTTTTGCCTAAAATTAATAATAGAGAAAAGAAGAGAATACAATTTAGGAACACATATTGCATTTATTGACTTTAAAAAAAGCATTTGACAACATTAAAAGGAGCATTTTATTTAACATATTAAAAGAAAGACAAATACCAAATAATATCCTAAAAGTGATTATAAGTATGTATATGAAAATAATCAAATACAAATAAGATTAAATCATGAGCTAGCATATACGGGAGAGATAAACTAAGGGGTCCGACAGGGATGTCCCCTCTCAGCAACTCTTTTTAATATTTACCTAAATGAAATAACAATAATAAAATGGAATAAAAATTTCCATCAAGGTATTAAACTTTCTCCTACTGTGAACTTAAATACTCTCCTTTTTGCAGATGACCAAATAATAATTACAAATTCTGAAGATAACTTACAGAAAGCTATTTTAGATCTAAATGAGATAGCCAAAGATTATGGTATGATAATATCATACAAAAAAATCAAAAACTATGGCATTTAAAGGACAAGATCCAGTAAGAACTAAAATAGTAATAGATAACAAGTCTTAGAACAGGTGAATTAATTTAACTACCTAGGATGTATGATCACATATGAAAATGAAAAAGATAAACCTAAAAATTACAAAATATTTAAAAATAACAGGTGTAATTAACACTATATTTAAACTAAACATAGTTCAAAAACAAACCAGACTAAAAGTATACAATACATTACCCTACCAGTCTTATTGTATGGAAGTGAAATCAGGATAATAAAACAAAAAGACAAACAAAGATTAATAACAGCAGAAATGAAGTTTATGAGAAAAACTACAAAGTACACTCTATTCGATCACAAAAGAAACGAAGAAATTATGAAAGAATTAAACCAAGAATTAGTAATAGAAAAAATTAAAAAATATAAACATAAATGGATGGAACACATTCAAAGAATGAAAATAGAAAGATTACCAAAACAAGCCTTAAAGTACAAGCCATTAGTAAAAAGAAAACCAGGACATCCTCTTAAAAGATTCAACGATGACATCTAAGGCCGGAACAGGACACACTAGGCTAAATCCTTGATATGCATGATGATGACTAATTTCTCTCTTATTCCATATAAATTTATTCGGTTGACTTCCTACCATACCAGGTTTGTTGATTCTGTTGTCTATTTCCATAGTTAATTTGCCATCTTCACTAAAAATCGTGCCTAAGTAGCTGAAATGTTTCACTTGTTCTATAGGTCCCCCATTCACAATGCAGTTGATATTTTTAATACTTCTGCCTATTTTCATTGTCTTTTTCTTGTTATTGCTGACCTACATACCATATCTATTACAATAGTTATTCAATCTGGTCAGGGAATCTTGCAGACTTGTAGCAGATTTATTTAGAAGTATAACATCATCTGCATAAAGCAAAGAGCTGACATTAACATCTCCAATTTTGATATCATGTTTAATACCACTTTCCTTCATAATGTGATCCATATAGATAATGAATAACAGAGGGAATAATATACATCCTTGTCTGACACCAGATTTAATATTAAACCATCCTTCTCTACTTCCTTCAATTCTAACTGCTGATTTACAACTCAAAGACTAAGTGGTGCTTGATATAATACCCCACTGACACCATACAACTGTAGCATTTTAAACAGCTTCTCTCTCTTGGCATGTTGTCATATGCCTTTTCCAGATCAACAAAACTTAAATACAGATCGTTGTTATATTCCCATGATTTCTCAACTATTAGTCGTAATGTGAATATCTGATCCTGACAGCCTCTATTTGGCCTGAATCCAGATTGTTCTTCATCAAGCTTCCCTTCCACAATCCTTCTCAACTGTTTCTCAAGTATATTTGTTATAAATCTTACTCAGTAGAGAAATACCTCTGTAATTCTCACATTCAGTTTTATTTCTCTTTTTATATATGGTACTACGAGTACCATATATAAAATAGTAATAGATAAGCTACTACTTCAATCATTTGGAATTTGCCCCTCTGTCCAGGCCTTCTGAATTATGCAGTGCAGCCACTGTAGGAACTTTAACCTTCATATTTGAGAATTCTGGTCAAATATCATCTACCCCCACTGCCTTTCCACATTTCAGGCTTTTGATGGCTTTTTCTACTTCAAGTATGGATATGTATTCCTGATTGCATGCTTAGCCAGTGTTTTTTTACCACTGTACTGTCACTGATTGTTTTATTTAGAATTTTTTTGAAGTAATTACTCCATACATCAAGGATATCTTTTTCTCCAGTTTTCATGTCACCTTTATCATCTCTAATTCCTTTTAGAGCATTCTTTACTCCTTTTCTGTTCAACAACCTCCAGAATATCTTGCCACCTTCTTGATATTTATTTTCTATGTTCTTACCAAAGTCTAACCATGACTTTTGTTTAGATAGTTTCACACAGTGTTTAGCTTTCTTACATTTGTCTCTGTATTCTCTAAGACCACAAGCTGACTTATTTGCCAGGAACTTTTGATATGCTTTCTTCTTTTCTTTCACTGTCTCTAACTTCCTGTCTCCACTTTGGAGTTCTGATTTTTCTATCCTTTCAGACAACCTCACCACATGCCTCTCTGGCTGAATCAATCAGGGTTTTCTTCAGGGCTTGCCACTGAATCTCCAAGGTTTGATTCCTGTTCTCAAACTCTTTCATTTTTTTTTTTCAATCATGTTTGTGTATTTTAGTCTACAGTTCATATCTGAGAGCTGCTCAACTTTTATTTGCTTTAAAACTTTCTTATATGTTATTCTTTTCAATATGAAATTCAATTTGATCCTGCTCAAGAACAAATAGTGATCACTTCCAATTTCAAATCCTCTGTACACTCTGGTGTCCTGCACCAGGGAGAAAACATCACTATCAACAATAACATAGTCAATGAGACGTTTCTTATTCCTTGCCTCTTCTTTCCATGTGAATTTGTGCACATTTTTATCCTGGAACATTGTGTTAGTAATAACCAGTCCATGTCCTGAGCAGAAATCCAACAAGTATTTACCATTATTATTAGCTTTGCTCTTTTCTCCAAACTTTCCCAAAATATTTTTGTATGTCTGACAATCGTTTCCTACTCTACTATTCAGATCCCCAACAAGGACCAGCTTTTCCTTTTTCATTGTGTCAGCTGCTTTCTCAAAAGCTTCAAAAAATTCCTCCACTTCTACTTTAGTAGAACCTTCTGTGGGACCATAGGCACAAATAAGTCTCATTGTCCAGTTCCCCATTCTGATATTTGCCCACATCACTTTACTTGAGACTGCCTGCCATTCAAGAAGATCAGCCTCGTATTTTAGTGTTTAATACTATGGCTACTCCTTCTTCTCCTTGACTGTCATTGCCTGAATATAACAAATTTTGTATTTATACTCAGAAAGATCTCAACAGTTTTATGTTATTATATCTTACAATTTACAAATCCAGTATTCTCCAACACACACTCTATTGGAAATAGTAAAAGGAGGCCCACTTACTTTTTCGAGTACTAATTATTTAACTTAATTAAATCACTTTTCTCCTTCCATTTTTATAAAAAATTCTGTTCATTTCAGAACTAGAAAATTTCATACTCAAAATTTATGCACCTCAATTACCTTTCATTTTTTTCTTTGTTTTTAATTACTTATGTGCAAAAGACTCAATTTTATGAAGTGTCTGTTTCTCCCCCCCCCCCTTTTTTTAATATACTGGAAAATACATAAACTATTACCCAGCCCAAAAACAGAGAGCAAGACTATTTACTCCAATTATACAGCACAGTTCATTGAACTTGCTGTATTTTCCCTTTTTGATCTCCTCTAATACATATGATCACAGCAAAATTAATCTCATCTCCAATTTATATGAGATTTTTTTGAAATTATTTCAATGATACACAAATATAGACTAGACACCACACATCAAACAGGAAATTTTATGTATCACAAATCCTTTGCATATCTAGCAATGTAGTGTCATAGTTCTAGAGGTCGGCCTATTTTTTCCTTATTGTTTTGCATAGTTCTGTGTATTCTTAATCTGCTTATTGTTAGTCAAAAACTTAATTTCTAAAATTAAGTTTTTGACTTGTTTCATATTTCATCTCTTTTTTAGTAGTTGTAATTCCTCTGAAAGTTTACTATCTTTCTGTTGTTTGTTGCTTTTGAATTCGTTGGCTGCTGAGATTATTACTTCCGTTAAGTTTCTGCTTATTTTATTTATACCTTCTTCAAATATATTTATTAAGTCTAGTATTTTATTGATTTTTCATCGTGATTCTTCTTCTTGTTTTCAATAGGTCTTAAGTCTTCTTGATTTTTTGTTGTTAAGCCATTTTATTCTTTCCAATTTGGGGTTTATTTTGATTTTGGCTCTCGCCAGTCAGTGGTCACTTCCTGTATTTACTTGATTTAGTACTGAGGTATCTTGAACTATTTCTTTATTATTACAGTATATAATCTATTTCATTTTTTATTTCTCCATTTGGACTTCTCCATGTCCATTTTCTTTTGAGGGCTTTCTTAAAAAATGTATTTATAATTATTATTATTTTTTTTATTCAGGCTTCCATGGAGTCAAAAGACTCATCGTGGGAGGTCCTTCCTAAGAAACACAAAGTTTATCAAGACTAATCGAGGGGAGGGCCCCCCCCTAAGAAACACAAAGGCTATCATACCACTCCTTAAACTCATTGACCGTTCTCGCTCTCACCAATCTATCAGGCAATGCATTCCATAGTTCAACCACCCTCCATGCAAAGAAACCACTCCTCACCCTCTTGCTCACAGTTTCCATTTGTAATTTCCAGGGATGGCCCTCAGTCATCACTCCTTCCTGCTGTTCAACCAAGAAAGAACTCCCCAGTGTCAACCCTGTAACCACTTCTCAACAGTTGAAAAGTCTCAATCATATCACCTCTCCTTCTATCCCCCAAACTCTGCAGTCCACATTCCCTCAGCTGATCCTTATAACTAACATTGTACAGTCCTGAAACCATCTTTGTACCCTTTCCACAATTAATTTATCCCCTTCAAATCCTGGGGACCAAATCTGAGAACAATAGTCCAAGTGTGGTCTGATCAGAGACTTATACAACGGAATGATAACCTTCTTACCTCTGCAGGTCAGCATCCTTCTCATTATTGTAGCAATCCTCTGTGTTACCTCCACCACCTTTGCAATATGTCCCCTAAATTTCAGGTTTCTATCAATCATCAACCCCGGATCTCTTGTCTCCCCTACTTCCTCCAGTATAGTTTCTCCAATAGAGTATGCAGCGTCCCATCGATGTGTCCCAAACTCAAGACCTTACATTTTGCTGCATTAAACCGACATCCCTATTCATTTGTCCATCAGTCTAGCTTATTCAATCCTCTTGCAGGGCTACCACATCTGCACTATTACTAATAACCCTTCCCCACTTCACATCATCCACAAACAACTGAATATCCCCTGCAATCGACTGACAATGTCATTGATATAAATGTTAAACAATACAGGTCCCAGTACCGAGCCCTGTGGGACCCCACTAGTAACCCTCTGCCTCCTTGAAACTGTCCCACCATACACAACTCTCTGATACCTATTGGACAGCCAATCCTGAATCCATTTGATCAACCTGACATCCAAACCCATGTGCCGCAACTTAAATATCAGCTTATCATGTGGCACCCTGTCAAATGCCTTCGCTAAGTCCAAGAAAATGGCAGTATATGCCTTTCCCTCATCTACTGCTCTTATAACTTTATTATAGAAGGCTAGCATATTACTAAAATAAGAGTGCACCTTCAGAAATCCATGTTGACTCTCACAGATAACATTTCCCTCATCTGCCCAATGTTGTATACAGTCCCTAACTAATTTCTCCAAGATCTCAACAACTACTGATGACACACAAACTAGCCTATAATTAGACACTTCCAGTCTGCTTCCACCCATATGCAATGGCACTATCTTCCTTCCTTCCATTCCCTGGGCACCTTTCCTGTAGCCAGACTTTCATTAAAAAGCCAGGTCAAAGGAGCTGTCAGTTCTTTAGCACATTCTCTCAAAACTCTTGGTGAAATACCATCCAGTCCCACAGCTTTACCGACATCCAGAGTACTCAGTATTTGGAACACACTCTCCTCCTGCACCTCTAAACCTCGAACTTGCCCTATCCCTCTAGTATTAAAATTTACTCCTCCAGGATGAAATACTCCAATAAAGTGTTCATTGAACAATTCCACTATGTCCTCTGCATCATTCACTCTATTCCTTTTTTATCCCACAATGTCATTCTTCCACAAGCACTTCTCCTCCTATTGGCCACATAGCTAAAAAATTCCATACGATTTTCTTTGGATCTTAGGGCCAATCTCTTCTCATATTCCATTTTCGCTTTCCTTACCATACTAGTCTCTCTCTTGGCCTGTGTCTTATATTCTTCATGCATCTGCTCTTCACCTGTCTCCTTATACCTCTTCCATAGCCTCTTTTTCGCATGCAGTTCCTGTTTAATATTGTTTGTCATGCACTTTACTCCAAATTGCATCCTCTTCTTCACTTGTGATATACAGCTTACTATTGCTGCTAACAAATATTCCTTCACAATTTCCCAAGCACTAATGATATCCCGGCCTTCCAATTCTTCCCTCCATGAAACTTAACCAAGTTGACGTCTAAGACTATTATAATCACCTGACTTATAATTCCACATACGTTCCAGTCTCTTTGATACTCCTGCATGTCTATTCATCTTCCAAGTCAAAACCACATGGTCACTCTTTCCAACTGGTGGGAGAGATGTCATCTCAGTTATTATCAACTCTTCTGATGCTACGACCAAATCCAAAACTCTTGAACCTCTTGTTCCCTCTATTACATGCTGCCTAAGACATTATTATTATTATTATTATTATTCCTGATTCCTCCAAGGAGTCCGAAGACTCATCACAGGAGGACACTTACAACTGTCTCAACCACTACACCGAACCTCTACTACGAATAATCTCCATCAACGCCATCTACCGCCCACCTCCACCACCAGTATTTTTTGTCTGTAAATTGCATGTGCTCTGAAGGGCCGATTTGTCTGTATGCGGGATGAAAAACCCGAGTTTCCGGGAGAAAAAACCCTGCTACCTCCGTATGAGATCGGCTAACTCACCTTCGATTGAAATCGTCCAGATAAAGATTCCTCCCGTTGCGATGAGAATCGAACTTAGGCCTATTCCAATTGAAGGGCGCAATGTACTGTCGTTCTTCCAATTGCGCTACGGAGGCGCTTCAAATCTACATTTGTCACTCAAGAATTCTAGAAATAATATAAAGCTTGTTACTGATAGAGAATTCTGTAAGAGCAATTCCTGAGTTCCTATTGTGTCTATTTGGTGAATGGGACGACCTACTCTTTGATGTTAAAATCGCCCATTACTATAGTAAAGTTTTGAATGCTATTTCTTTTTTTGTCTAGAATGTGCTGTAGCGAGTCATAAAATGCTTCTATCTCTTCGTCAGTATGGGATGAGGTGGAAGCATATAGTTTGGCTTCTTAATAAACACTAATTACAAAAATATAATATTTTTGGAGTTCTTGTAATTTTAAGGTTATTACATCTACATAAATACAGCAAATAATTTGTTTTGGTGAAGTTGTTTCCTGTCATTGACTTTCACCATCCACTTTTGTTACTCATAGGAAAGATGTTGAAAGTTCTTTAAATGAGTATTTCTCTATCCTGCAAGATGTTTGATTATATTTCATCATCATCATAGTGCAAGGGTCAAATTTTAGCAAATATAAAATATAGCTTGATTAGGGAAGTATGATACTTCCAGCTTCTACTCATTCAATGAATCTTCTAGATAGATATACCACTGCAAGGACTAAAAGAAAGGAAGGAAGAATTATGTTTTGTTTTAAAAACTAATTGTTTCTCTATATTCGTGATGGAATATTTGATGTTTTCCTCTTAGTTATTTAGCATTAAGTCACTCACAAAGAAACTTTGCAATGAGCGAAATATGAGAGTAATCATGTGTCATATGTGATTTGCCCACTGTATTTATCACACAATACATACAGTGTCAATTAATGGATAATGACCAAACTGATTATCAGAGAAACTGAATGCTTTTGGTTATATATGGCTTAAGTTCATAGAATTTTATAATTTCTTTTACAGGATAGCAGTATTATCTAGCAAAAGTTGTTCAATTTACACTAAACCAGAATACACTTGGGAAAGCTGATCAAAACAGAATAGGAAGTTATCTTGTATACTGTCTAGCAGTACACAAGACAGTGTTCAAACCAGTTTTAGGTTATGGATCTGAGAGTTGGGTTAGAAATAAAGCAGTTGATCAAAAATTAGAGACCACAGATATGAGCATTCTGAGAAAAATTAGGGCCAGAAGAGATGACATCATTTGCAGAATCATATTAAAAATGAAGACATTAGGAAAGAACTTGACATTGTTTGCATTCAGGAACGTGCGAGCAGGTTAATGTCAGGTACTATGGTCACTTAAACAGAATGGGAGAGAGGTTAGAAAAATAGGTGTTTGATGGCAAGATGGCAGGAAAAGACCCAGACACAGAACAAAGTCTAGGTGGATTGATTCAGTCAGAAGTACCTAAGAAGAATGAAATGTTAGATATGACAACTTTGGAGTGCTGACAAGTAATAGACTAATTTGGAGAAAACTGTGGATAGGAAATTGATAATAAGGTAAACTTAATCATGTAGATCTGTCATAGTAGCATTAACATCCCTTGAAGATACATATCAGGAAATTGATGATGAAAGCTCCAAAAATTCACTCACCCAAACGCCACAGGCAAGTTATAAGAGACAAGTGGCTAGTAAATTTTCAGTCTTGTTCTAAATGCATTCAAAAAAAATATTTTTTTAAAAATTTTTAAGTTACACTTGTTTTTATTCCATTTTAAAACATCATCTCATTCACTGTGAAGTTATTTGACCACAAGTGCTGAGGAATTTATTCAAAAAGTTTTATTTTCACCTCTCTGTAAATAAAATTTCCAGATATGAAATCCTTAATTCAAACACTATAGTGTTCCCTTTTAAGGAATCACAAAAATAATTGCAATTTTAGCTTCTGGTTTTTTTCTCCAAAATTCATAATGTAAACCAGTGATCTCCATTCAGTCCCTTTCTCTCATTTAAGGGTCAGAACTTTATTTTTCTTTCTACATGAAAGACTACAAAAAAACGAACAGTCCTTAAAAGTTCAACCTGCTTTAACTTCTTTACTCAAGCAATCCTTTCATCATTGTCATAATTTAAACTTTAATTAAAATTTAATCCCCCTCATTTCTCTCACATCAGTATTATATAGTGATCTTCTCACTCCACACATGCACCACAACTCGTCATATTTTTGTTTTTGTTTAAGTCATGAAGCAAGAAAAATGAGCTGACATTATGTGTTATCATTATGGAATTTGACTTGAAAACAGTAAATCTTGCACACTTCAAGCAAAAGAAGTAATTTTTCCATATCATGAATACATTTAAAGTAAATTAGTTATCATTAGTTAATAAATAAATATTATAATGAAATCGATGCATTCATTTAGTTCAATATTAGCATTACATGTATATGCAGTATGCATGACATATATAGCAAACAATCTATTATTTAAAAAAAAATTGTGCTTTTCTTTCAATATTATATTATGTAATTTCATTAACAAAATAAATTGGTAACTATAAACAGAAAAATTACAATTGACACAATTGAATTACAGTGTATTAAGTCCATACATCTTATTCATTAGGTGCAAGATTATAAAAAAGTACAGTATTGTCCCAAGTTCATTTTCACAACTCACAAGGTGAACTAGTTCGGTGCAATTAAATATTAAAGGCTTTTCAATACTGTTATTTAAAAAATGCATTTATCTTTTATAGACAAGTCAAAATCGATAACGTGACTGTTGAGTACATTGTGAAAAGTGAATCTGGCTGCACAGTGAGTGCTACCTACTTTCTTGTTTTTGTGATTTTTATTATTTGTCTTTCTTATTAAATTATTGTTTGTTGATAATGTATATAAATTCACCCTTCATTATGAACATGATGGAATACACAAACTGAGTTGTGATGAGCTGTCTTGTTGAGCACATTTTAAACCTCATTAAAGGAAAGGATATTTTGGTATAATTACATGTGTAGTGAGAATTAAACAATGTATTACTTTATATAAGTTAAGGGGATAAAAATCCCTTATTGTTTTTCAGCCAGTAAGCGAAACTAAGATCGAAAACTACGATCTGTAACGTTTCATGCCGACGAACTGTCAGCGTATCCAAGCGTAAGTGACCACTTGGTAGTGCCACACCACGGCAATTCATTGCAAAGGTGGAGCAAGATCCCTCACTGTTCTTGATATTTTCTCATAATGTAAAACACACAGCTCTTAAGTGGTCACTTACGCTTGGATACGCTGACAGTTCGTCGGCATGAAACGTTACAGATCATAGTTTTCGATCTTAGTTTCACTTACTGGCTGAAAAACAATAAGGGATTTTTATCCCCTTAACTTATATCAACCTCGCCAGAAAAAAAATAGCCGTTTGGCTTTTCATCTTAGTTATACTATGTTATAATATAATATAGTGACACACCTTTTGGGCAATCGTATAGCAAAAGTATGTAAGTTTTCTTCACTTAAACTCTGATATTCTAGGTCTAGCTACTCACTGATGAGACCTCAAAAAAGGTTGAAACCGGTCTGGGTAGTGACCTCTCCTCATAATGTAAAACAGTACTACATCTCTTAAGAGCTGTGTGTGTTTTACATTATGAGAAAATATCAAGAACAGTGAGGGATCTTTGCTCCACCTTTGCAACGAGTTGCCGTGGTGTGGCACTACCAAGTGGTCATTTACGCTTGGATACGCTGACAGTTCGTCGGCATGAAACGTTACAGATCGTAGTTTTCGATCTTAGTTTCGCTTACTGGCTGAAAAACAATAAGGGATTTTTATCCCCTTAACTTATATCAACCTCGCCAGAAAAAAATAGCCATTTGGCTTTTCATCTTAGTTATACAATGTATTACTTTGTTTTGTCATCATAACATTTATTTCGGTAAAAAAAATCACCCATAAAAATATTTATATAAAGTAGACCAATACCTTGTGAATAAAGTTTTTTTGTGGCTAGTAGATTAAAGTTGCATTTCAGGAGTCCTGCTGATGATGATAATGATTACAGAATAGGAAATAACAAGATCCGATAGCAACATGATGAGTGCTAGCCATTTCATGTAAGACATCATCAGATGTAGATAGCAGAAAACTGAGGGCTTGCTGCATGGTTTTTATGAAACAATCGCATGCCCATGAAGATGCCAAAGCAAAATATTGGTTTACTAATGTAATTAGATAAATACATTTAGTTAGTTAATTATCAGCTTTAGATGTCTACATTATTCCAAAAAACATTCCTTTATTTTGGATGTTTTTTAGAAAATGCTTTTTTTTAATAGTTTAGTTAATTGAAATATTATTTTTATTCCTCCATTTTGAACAACCTCATTTTGTATTTTGTTTAATCTGGCTGTTTTTGTTTTGTTTTTTATAAATTTCTAATTTTTAAAAATGTTTCCTATTTGTTGTGATATTTTTAAGTTTCAATAGCCTTCAAGTTTTCAGATAAAGTTGTTTTTTCTTTATCTTCATACAATTTAGTAAAGTGCTCTTCCCAACATTTTTGTTAAATTAAGCGTAAATTTATACTCACATAATTCAGTTCTTTGATTTATAATTAATCTCCATACTAGTTTATGTGTGCATAAAAGTCTTAATTTAGTTGAATAGCTATCTTAGAATTATCCTTTTATTTACGAGATTACATTACTAATTTCATTTCTTCATTTGTATCTTTTAAACTTTTCTTCATCAGACGTATCTTTAGATATTCTAAAAATGCTTTTTTTTTTCCTTTTGTGCTAATTGTTTGAATTCTTCTGTGTAGCAAGGAGTCAATCTCTTCCATTTATTTCCAATTGTCCTCTCTCTCTCCTTTAAGGCTTCATATGCTGCTTATTTAATATTATTTTTAAAGATTTCCCAGCTTAATTCAGTTCTGAGTTTTCAATAAAAACATTTTTGTTAAACTGCTCTTTTATTCTTTGTTGATATAGTGTTGTAATACATTTTGTCCTAGAACAGTTCTACCTTCATCCCTCCCACCTTTCTCCAGAATCTTAATTTTTCTGATAAGTAATGCATGGTCAGTTCCTATATCAGTTTATGTTAGAACTCAGGTACCAATAGGTCTACTTTTTCCATCCGTTATTATAGAGTCCATTATGGATATGTTTCCTAAGGTTCTCCAATGTTATTTTATGATTTTCATCTTAATTCACATAGATTGTACAGAACTGCAATGCTTTAATTATAATTATTATTTATTTTATTTTAGGTGTGCTGGTTCATTAAATCAATCGACATGATATATTTCTGGTATCATGGTTCCCAATTTGTGCATTTATTTTATTTATTTATTTATTTTTATATATATATTTTTTGTGCACTGGTTTCATTAAATCACTCGACATGCATATTCCTGGTATCATGGTTTCCAATTTGTGCATTCAAGTTTCCAGCTATAATGATCCTTCCTTTGTTTTTATTTCAGATTTTCTTATAATTATTTGTAAAATGTATTTATTTCTGTTCTTGTTTCCCCTCTTCAGTACTATAAACACTTCTGAAATTTATTATATGCCTTTTTATTTTTAATCACATATGAAAATAAGAGATTATTTAATAACCTGACACCAAGAGCCTAGTTTGGAAGAAAACTGTTGATAAGAAACTAGTAATAATGAAGTACTGTCATAGCAGTGGCGCACTCAGGATTTAATCTTTGAGGGGGGCCGAGTGGAGTAGACGTATTGTGAATACACACTGCACATCACATGTGACCTATAACTGAGCATCTGCAGTGATCGCTAATTCATAAGTAGCACACAACATAAATAAAAAAAATGAATTTTAATTAGGAAAAGATTTTTGGAAATTTTTCTAGTGTTTTTTCCTTTTCTTTGGGGGGTGCCCGGGCCCCTTGGCCCCCCCTCTAGGTGTGCCACTGTGTCATAGTATTCTGTTCATTCACCCATACTATGGTACATATTATCAATCTGATGATAATGATGATAAAAAAGCAGAAATATTTTCAACATGTGGTTTAATTAATTCTGTAATAAATTTTAGTATTTACAGTATTGAAATGTTTAGATATTATGCAAATAAGTTTTTGCACAGTAATATTACAGATTTAAACAGTTTACAGTCTACAGTTGATAAGAAACTAAATAAACTAAACTAAATAAAAACTAAAATAAATAAAACTTAATAGTTGTTTTGTGCATTTGTTTATTAGAGCCAAAATGAATACATATATGAAATAACAGTACACGAGGTGAACACAAATATGAGACAATATCCTAAACTCTTGCATAATGTAACAAAAAAGAAATAACAATTATACTATTGTTACAGGTTCTTGAGAATACTGGCAATTAGGTTTTTTTTTTCTCCCCATATCTATCTAATGAACTGTTTCAATCATTCAAATTTTTAACAAAATGACAATGACCAATTTCTATGAATTATTTCTAAAATATTTATTAGAATATCTTGAAATTGTATATAAAAATCTTAATTATACCTTGAAATGTGCAAGGTTTTCCAATGGTGCCTGGGCTAAGCTTAGAAACTCTGACTTTAGAAACATCATAAACATTGCAAGTAAAAGGGCTACCAACTATAGGTGTGTCATCCAATGTAACTACTATTTGATGAGGGCCTATAAAATAAGTCATTTTAATGTTTGTTTTCTAAACATAATTCAAGAAAAATAAAACTTTAAAATAAAATGAAATATATATCCAATCATAAAAAATACTGTTAACAGTAATCATTTTTTAATATAACCAGGATTTTGAAATTTAACTCAATATTAAGCAGTTTTCTTGAAGTACTCTCTGACTACAACAGCAGCAATATCAAACTCAGATCAGCATTTGGGCTATGTGTAGGCTGCACCTAAAGATTTTAACTCCAAATTTTTCTTATATATATGCTACAGTATATTAAGCAATTATAGCATTTAGTAAATAAAATGAAGGGAATGACTAAAGACAATAATCACTGATGAATAATGTGTTTCGAACAGTATCTGAGCAGGCAGAGAAATTTAAAACATGTAAAATCGATATCAGGAAAAAAAAAATGTAAGAGTTCTAGATGGGTTTCTGAAAAATTTATGAATATCAACATAATATAAAAACTTTCATAAAATATTCCATTTATTAATTTGGGAAATGCTATCTTAAACTGAAAGAATCAGATGCAGTGTGTGTGTGTGTGTGTGTGTGTGTGTGTGTGTGTGTGTGTGTGTGTGTGTGTGTGTGTGTGTGTGTGAGAGAGAGAGAGAGAGAGAGAGAGAGAATCAAACCCACGAAAGCTTGTCAACCCATATAATATTCTCCAGGTAATACCAAAAGATAAAATCAATGGAAAGAGAAAACCTGGAAAAAGAAAATATCATGGCTAGACAATATAAAAAAACTGGACTAAACTGAACACAGAGCTTTTAATCAGAGCCACTAAAGATAGAGGTAAATTTGCAAAGGTGGTCACTGAAACTGTTAGGAAATAGTACTTAAAGAAGAAGCATAGGTCAGATCGGGTCAGAAAAAAATTCAGATATCATCTATGCAATTTTGTTCATACAGTAATGAACTGGTAAAGTCTCCATTCTAATCCCTTCAAAGCATTAAGATCTGGCCCTTTTTCTAATATTTCATATTTCCTAAGCAGCATACCATGTTTATAAGAGAAGGAACCATCCATTGTCACACAATAAAATAGCCCTATTTCTTCAGTATTACAGGTATTATGAGCATTAAATTTTTGAATCAAGATTACATAGTTTTTCTAACACTCCATGTGGCAGAGGTCACTGGCTGGCCGAATTAAATGGTATTCTGTTCCAAATAAATGAAGAAAATTCTTATTATATTTCCATGATGGACATGATTTGCCTGACTCTCAGAATCTTATATAAACCCAATGTTCTTGTAAGTGCATATTCAGTGACCTAAAAAAAATCAGAAAAATCAGCTAACGCCTTTTTATTCCCGTATTTACGGGAGTAGGCGAGGCCATTTAGCCCTATCTAACTTTTGGAGACTGAGTGGGCAGTTCAATCTCCACTGGTACCCAATCAGAGACAGATGGCCCAAGGCTATCACTAAGTGATAGCCTTAATAATAATAATAATAATAGTAATAATAATAAAATGAGTCCAGAGGAAAAATGAAGCTGACATCAAGTCCTAGATGACGACAGTCATGGTCAATATTCGAGAAAATGTAAGAATGCAAAGTTGCATACTGGATGGAAGGAGACTTGCAAATTTAAAGAATATTCTATAAATCTAAGTAATTACTACAGAATGTTCTTTACATCTACAATTCTTCCATCTGATTTGCTAAATAGCATTCTTGCAGCATCTCTTAAAAACCGACATGATTCACAACATGGAGTTCATCAGGTCCTTGGTCTTGTAAACTACCATTTTATGGTTGACAGAAAGCTCAGTAAATGTATCCTGAAAAGAATATAAAGAATGTATAAGATTTAATGGTAAGACTTCTTTCCCATCTTGTGATTTCTTCAAGTCACAGATGCAATGGAATAAAACTAGTCTTACATTAAAAAAAAAAAATCTTTCTAAGTGAAACACTGTATAAAAAAAAAATATGACCCATCAACTGACTTTAATAATAATAACATTTTAAAATCTCTAAGTTTTGGAATATAATCATGCTACATATTCAACAGATGTAATTATTTTATATAAACACATTATTCCATAATGGTAATATTGGTTGAGCTCTCCTCTAGCTTTACAACTGGTTGAAATTCTATACTGATTAAACATATGTATTTCATTTTCTAATTTATCATGACACTTTATGTAAATTTCTATTTACTTAATGTACATATCCATTTTATCAATGTTCACATTATAATGAACACTTCTTTGTTTAGTGCACACAGTAAAATATTTTATTAGATATTATAGTTTCTTTACTTTGGATGGATCACCAAGGAGGGAGGCAAATGTGCAATTATAAAAGAGGTAATTCTAATAAACTGAGAAGACAACCTAAATGCATGCCTGAAGAAACAGCACTGCATGGGAATAACTCAAAGGATATTTGAAGGAAGCAATATCTCACTGCATCCCAACAGTTATTAGAAAAGTAACTTAGGAGTTAAATGGATGAATAACATTTTAAAGCAAAAGAGAGGCATAATGTTACTGATTCAAACATCATGTAAAGAGTGATGGCAAAGCTAAAGATCAGTATACAGTAGGACAGGAGGGTGATGCCCACTGTGAGGAAAGCCAAATATGATTATGAAAAGAAGTTAGCTGAAGAGATCAATGGAAATTGTAGAGAATTTTATAATTTGTAGCAAGTAAAAATAATGGCCATGGAAGAATATTGTTAGTGAATGTGGAGGGTGGTAAAGTGACAGGTCCACTAAAATACTTGAGCAGTGACCTGATCACATCAGGGATCAGTTATGTTTTTTTCCTTCATGTTGGAGGCTTAATGAATTTTTTTCTTCCATTTTCCTGCCTATAGTAATCCTACCAGGAGATAATTTATTTCCTACATGCTCCATTGAATACAATGCATATATTACATTTGGCTTCCAAGTAACTGATTAACATTTATATTAAATTTACATTTTTGTATCAGTATCCATATTTACATTTATATTTTTAGATGTATATGTATGCATGTATTCCTATATTTACATCTATACTTTTATTTCTACATATGTTTACACTATATAATTCAAACATTATCAGTAATTTATGATACATTACAATGACTGGAAGTTGATTTTTTCAGCAAAATTAAATAATTCTGAGTAATACTTTTGGATAAGTCTCTGTTTTGACACTGGCCACTCAAGTGTGGAATCCAGCAGCTGACAGTCATAGAGTAAGTAGTCAACAGTCTATTGAAGATGTGTAAAACAAATACATAATGGCGATTCCAGGATATGGAATCTTAATTTTCATGTCCTGTTACTAGTGTGGTTAAACCTGAAGAGATGACATGTATTTTAAGCTGGAGTCTGCTTATTTCTTCTGCAAGTGTTGTTGTAGCAGATTTGAACAAGTACTTTTGGTAACTTATTTCTAACTGTTCATTTATAGCCACTTCTTTAGCCAGCTGATTGGTTCTCTTGTTTCTTGCTACCCCAATATTATTATATTATTATCATTACCTGACTGACACCTTCAGGGAGTCCAAAGACTCATCGAGGGAGAGCATCTACTCTACAACTCTCTGTCTCCAGACACTCATTCTACCAACTACAACTAACCGCAACTTCACCACCGCTATCTACCGCCCACCACCACTGGTATTTCCACAGACAATCACAAACATCCATGCCCATGGCGGGATTCGAACCTGCAGCCTTTTGGCTAGAGAGAAGATATACTAACCACTCAACCAACCAATATGCACCTTCAACCAGCATAACTTGGCTTCCCATCCCTCTAGAGTGAGATTCCATACCAGATTCTTGTCTGCTCTATTAATGCTAGATGGCTGTTCTGGTCATTTATGCCATCTATAGTGCTTCTATTGTCATTATAAATTGTTATGATCTTTTGATGTTGAGTTGTAATTCTTCGAAGGGTATGTAAGTAAATAAACTATAGCAAGTTGTTCTGCTAGGTTGGTGGAACAAATGGGATGCAGTCTAGAGCAGTATTATTGTATAATGGACTGTCTGCAATATACAATGAAAGAACAACTGATGTTTCCTTCTGTTTTGCTCCCATTGTCACTTTCAGAGCTTTCCTTCTTAATATATGTTTTCTTTGCTGGGTGAGGCTACCTAATGTAGTGAAACGGAAGTTTATAGCAATTTGGATCAATGTTGGAATTTCTGTTATATCTTCTGGAAGTGACTTCATATATAATATAGAACTCCTACATTTTAAGGCAGATCGGTGTTACATCAGCAATAATGCAAGTTGCCTCGAAAGATATTGTAGGATACTGTGTCCTTTAATTATTCATATGGCTATAAGGGGCTGAACTCTGTTTAAGTTTTGTTGGTTTTTCATAGATTTTAGTACATCTTTCTAAGCAGATGTTGCATAAGATATCGATAGTAGTATAGCTCTGGTATACTACCATTTTGTTTTCAGCACTCATTGGCCTAATCCCCACTTATCTTGCTGACTTAGAGATGAAGTCATATTTCTTCATCTCCATACACTGCCTTCTGTGAACACTTCAACCTCCACAATTGCATTTATTGTGCTTGATTGAGGTCTCTAAACGCATACTGATTGTTGTTTAATAGGTCTTTTGAACAGACAATGAATTACTTGGTTTACCAGAAGTTTTTCTTGTACCTTACCATTTCTGAGACTAATCAGCCTGTAATTGCTAATTTTGTGGTTTGATTTTGGATATAATTTTAGAGCATTTTCATAATAAAGGACACCCTCTCTTTAGGCATTGATTGTAAACTGTTATGAATTTGGGGAATTCAACAATATTTGACTTATAATGATTTGATTTCATTAGATGCAATTTCATTATCATTAGGAGTGCCTATGTCTGTTTCCATTCTTTGTAAGTTTTGTGGATTTCTTCATCTGTTGATTTGTCATCATCAGGAATAAATTTGTTTATCATTACAGCTACAGTTTCTGCTGAGTCATCTGTTTCCTTAATAGTTGATAATATAGGTGTTGCTTTATTCTTGCTTGCTGCTAATTTATATATACAGTTCCAAGGATTCAATACAGTTGAAACAGTACAGAATTTTTTTTATGATTCTGTTTTTTGGTTTAAAATTTTTTGGACTGATAGCTATATTTGACTTTATAGTAGTTTTTGATATCTACTCCACTTTAATTCTGACTGTTGTAGGTTCTGTGATATAGTTGTCTGGGTGCATTTATACGTTTTCTTAGGACTGTTAGTTTGTCATTCCATCAAAGTACTGATTTTCTCCCATTAATGTTTAGCTTCTTGGGTGTTTGGTAGCAGCATTTTTTCAGGCCAGATGAAAGCACAGAATAAAGGAAGTCTATACTGTCTTGTGCTGATCCCCAGATGACTAAGTTCTTGTCTAAGATAAGCTGTTGTACACTGGTCACAGTTAAGTGACACTCTGAGATTTAGTGTGCAAATTCTCTTTTCAATACTTTTGCAAATGTATCTAGATTGATTTTGTTAGTGAAATACTTAAAGTTACTGCAGTGGTTTTTCTTATGTATTCTGTTTAAGTTTTTGTAACTGATGATGAAACTTAAAATGCAATGATCAGAACAACTTTCCTCTTCCTTGCAGCTCCGTTCAGAAATCCAGGGTAAAATAGCAACATATAGTAAATGTTGTGAGATTAATGAAGCTGCTTCCTCTGATATTTTAAAAGGATGGGATTTTACTGTTAGCGTTTAGAATGTGTAGGGAATTTGAAGCTAGAAACCTTTTCAGATTTGTACCTCTATTTTTTGTGCTTTTGTTAAACAATAAAGCCAAATGGGTATTGTTATCCATTCTATGAATTAGGCTGTGATTGATGGTAAAATCCATGATCTGACTTTTTCTAAGTCATATTTAATTTTTTTTTTTTTTTTAAATATTTCTTTTTATTTTAAAAATAAACTCATTTTTTTCTAAGTCATATTTTATATTACTATGATAGTCTAGGTACACACCCATAGCAAAAGTTTTAATTCTGCAGTATGCAATTTCAATAAGTACTGAGTCCTTGTTGCTGTACTGAGAAAATAATATTGCTTGAACTTCAATTGACCATGAGTACTGCAGCTCTCTTTCTTTCTGATCTTTTGGAAAATATTTTATAATTACCTGAAAAGCCACATAGTTTGTTGTTGAAGTTGTAAGGTTCTTATAATGCTAGTCTTATATTTCTTCTGTTTATGAATTCTGTTAGTTTAGAGTATTGAGGATTGATTTGAAGGCATGCTAAGAAAGTAGTGCTGTTTCTGCTGACTTTATTATTGCTTTCCATAGTCTATGTTTTGAATTTTGAGCTGTCAGTAGTAATTATATGTCAGGCAGTCTTTGCTTAGAGCCATGTGTTTGCAGTCATTTTGCATGCTTGTTATGATTTTGGCAGGTTTATACAGTTCTTCTCAGACTCATTTCATGTGCACTCACTGAGCTTGTGTTGCTTAGAGTAGAATAGACAAATGGTTTCATTTACAGTCTCATGTATAATGGTGGAACTTATTGCAGTTAAAGTACCTCAGAAAGCTTGTGTGTACACATGTGTGTGCTTACACCTGGGCAGGACCATTAGCTCTGAGAATGCAGAGGGGAAAGTGGATGAGCTAGAGATATCAGAGTTGGTGGAAGAGCTTGATTTGAATACAACCACTGGCATGGATGGGATATCTTCAATGGTACTGAAGGAATGTGCAAGACAGTTATTAATGTCCCTGATAACTTGAGCACTAACATATATATGATTTCTATGAGTGAAATGAGAGTAAGATAATTCCAATATACATGAGTGAAGCTAGGACCAGTGCAGCAAATTATAAACCAATGAATATCTATGGTGTAGTTATCAAGGTTTTGGAGAGGTTGCTCAAGAAATGCCTGCAGAGATGGGAAGACAGCATTAGAATCTTCTACAGAGGACAGCATCTGTTTGTTTATTTTATTTAGCATATTCTGATACACATGGCTGTGGAGTCATACAGTCAGGTATGTGATCATCTTATGAAGCCAATATAATGTTATTGATTGCAATATAATTTTGTCTATAAATTGTGTGCATGTTTTCTGGCTGATTTTTAGTTTAGACAGTTGAGTTTGGCAAGTACAAGAAGAATGATTGTTATGGGAGATATTAACTACAGTAGTATAAATTGGAGAGGAAGATGCATGTAGCAATAAGGGAATGGAATTTCTAGAATTCTTGAGGGACAAATGTCTAAGGCAACATGTAATAGAGGGAACAAGAGGTTCAAGAGTTTTGGATTTGGTTATAGCATCAGAAGAGTTGATAATAACTGAGATGACATCTCTCCTACGAGTTGGAGAGAGGGACCATATGGTTTTGACTTGGAAAATGAATAGCCATGCAGGAGTATCAAAGAGACGGGAATGTATGTAGAATTATAAGGCAGGTGATTATAATAGTCTAAGATGTCAACTTGGAAAAGTTTCATGGCGGGAGGAATTGAAAGGCTGCGATATCATTAGTGCTTGGGAAATTGTGAAGGAATATTTGTTAGCAGCAATAGTAAACTGTATTCCACAAGTGAAGAAGAAGACATAATTTGGAGTAAAGTGGATGACAAACAATATTAAACAGGAATTGCATGCGAAAAAGAGGCTATGGAAGAGATATAAGGAGACAGGTGAAGAGAAGATGCATAAAGAGTATAAGACACAGGCGAAGAGAAGATGCATGAAGAGTATAAGACACAGGCCAGAAGAGTGACTAGTATGGTAAAGAATAAGAAACTGGAATATGAGAGGAGATTGGCCCTAAGATCCAAAGAAAATAATAGAGAATTTTTTTTAGATATGAGGCCAGTAGGAGGAGAAATGACTGTGGAAGAATGATATTGTGGGATAAAAATGGGAATAGAGTGACTGATGTGGAGGACATAGTGGAATTGGTCAATGAACACTTTATTGGAGTATTTCATCTTGGAGGAGTAAATTTTAATACTAGAGGGATAGGGCAGGTTTGAGGTTTAGAGGTGCAGGAGGAGAGTGTTTCAAATACTGAGTACTCTGGATGTCAGTAAAGCTGTGGGACTGGATGGTATTTCACCACGAGTTTTGAGAGAATGTGCTAGGGAACTGACAGTGCCTTTGACCTGGCATTTCAATGAAAGTCTGGCTGTGGGAAAGGTGCCTATGGAATGGAAGGAAGGTAAGATAGTGCCATTGCATAAGGGTGGTAGTAGACTGAAAGTGTCTCATTATAGGCCAGTTTGTGTGTCATCAGTAGTTAGTAAGATGTTGGAGAAAGTCGTGAAGGACCATATACAGATGACGGTAATGTTATCTGTGAGAGTCAACATAGATTTGTGAAGGGGCGCTCTTGTTTTAGCAATATGCTAGCCTTTTATGATAAAGTTAAAAGAGCATTAGATGAGGGAAAGGCATATACTGCCATTTTCTTAGATTTACGGAAGGCATTTGACAGGCTGCCACATGATAAGTTGATATTTAAGTTGCAGCACATGGGTTTGGATGTCAGATTGGTCAACTGGATTCAAGATTGGCTGTCCGATAGGTATCAGAGAGCTGTGCATGGTGGGGCAGTTTCAAGTAATCAGAGGATTACAAGTGTGGTCCCACAGGGCTCAGTACTGGGACCTATATTGTTTAATTTATATCAATGACATTGTCAGTGGATTGCAAGGGGATATTCAGTTATTTGCAGATGATGCGAAGCTGGGAAGGATTATTAGTAATAGTGCAGATGCTGCAGCCCTGCAAGATGATTTGAATAAGCTAGACAGATGGGCAAATGAATGGGGGTTTCGGTTTAATGCAGCAAAATGTAAGATCTTGAGGTTTGGTTTTATTAGGTAAATGCCTAATAAAATTATCATTTGCCTTAAGGAGTAGCCATTGTATTCAACACTAAATACGAGGCTAATCTTCTTGAATGGCAGGCGGTCTCAAGTAGAGTGATGTGGGCAAATATCAAAATGGGGAACTGGACAATGAGACTTATTTGTGCCTATGGTCCCTCAGAAGGTTCTACTAAGGTAGAAGTGGAGGAATATTTTGAGGCTTTAGAGAAAGCAACTGACACAATGAAAAAGGAAAAGCTGGTCCTTGTTGGGGATCTGAATAGTAGAGTAGGAAACGATTGTCAGACATACAAAAATATTTTGGGAAAGTTTGGAGAAAAGAGCAAAGCTAATAATAATGGCAAATACTTGTTAGATTTCTGCTCAGGACATGGACTGGTTATTACTAATACAATGTTCCAGGATAAAAATGTGCACAAATTCACATGGAAAGAAGAGGCAAGGAATAAGAAAAGTCTCATTGACTATGTTATTGTTGATAGTGATGTTTTCTTCCTGGTGCAGGACACCAGAGTGTACAGAGGATTTGAAATTGGAAGTGATCACTATTTGTTCTTGAGCAGGATCAAATTGAATTTCATATTGAAAAGAATAACATATAAGAAAGTTTTAAAGCGAATAAAAGTTGAGCAGCTCTCAGATGTGAACTGTAGACTAAAATACACAAAGATTATTGAAGAAAAAATGAAAGAGTTTGAGAACAGAAACCAAATCTTGGAGATTCAGTGGCAAGCCTTGAAGAAAACCTTGATTGATTCAGTCAGAGCGGCATGTGTCGAGTTGTCTGCAAGGATAGAAAAATCAGAACTCCATGGTGGACACAGCAAGTTAAAGAGACAGTGAAGGAAAAGAAGAAAGCATATCAAAAGTTCCCGGCAAATAAGTCAGCTTGTACTCTTAGAGAATACAGAGAGAAATGTAAGAAAGCAAAACACTGTGTAAAACTAGCTAAACAAAAGTCATGGCAAGGCTTTGGCAAGAACATAGAAAATAAATATCAAGAAGGTGGCAAAATATTCTGGAGGTTGTTGAAGAAGATTAGAAATGGAGGAAAGAGTGCTGTAAAAAAAGTTAGAGATGATAAAGGTGACAAGAAAACAGGAGAAAAAGATATCCTTGAAGTATGGAGTAATTACTCTGAAAAACTGCTAAATGAAACAAGCAGCAATGACAGCACAGTGGTAAAAAACACTGATCAGGCATGCAGTCAGGAATACATATCCATACTTGAAGTAGAAAAAGCCATCAAAGGCTTGAAATATGGAAAGACAGCAGGAGTAGATTATATTCGACCAGAAATGCTCAAGTATGGAGGTATAAAAGTCGTGCAGTGGCTGCACTGCATAGTTTATAAGGCTTGGACAGAGGGACGAATACCCGATGATTGGAGTAGAGCTCTAATAGTACCCATATAAAAAAAAGGAAATAAAACTGAATGTGAGAATTAGAGAGGTATATCCCTACTGAGTGTTCCTGGCTAGATATATGCAAGTATACTTGAGAAACGGTTGAAATGAATTGTGGAAGAAAAGCTTGGTGAAGAACAAGCTGGATTCAGGCCAAATAGAGGCTGTCAGGATCAGATCTTCACTTTACGACAAATAGTTGAGAAAGCATGGGAATATAACAAAGTTCTGTATTTAAGTTTTGTCGATTTGGAAAAGGCATACGACAAGGTGCCAAGAGAGAAGCTATTCAATACGCTACAGTTATATGGTGTCAATGGGACATTATATCAAGCAATACTTAGTCTTTATTTGCGTTGTAAGTCAGCAGTTAGAATTGAAGGAAGAAACATTAAACAATCTTCCTGTACTTCCTTCAGGAAGATGGTTTAATGTTAAATCTGGTGTGAGACAAGGATATATATTATCCCCTGTGTTATTCATTATTTATATGAATAACATTATGAAGGAAAGTGGTATTAAATATGATATCAAAATTGGAGATGTTAATGTCAGCTCTTTGCTTTATGCAGACGATGTTATACTTCTAAATAAATCCGCTACAAGTCTGCAAGATTCTCTTGAGTAAACTGAATAACTGTTGTAATAGATATGGTATGAAGGTCAGCAATAAAAAGACAAAGACAATGAAAATAGGCAGAATCATTGAAAATGTCAACTGTGTTGTGAATGGAGAACCTGTGGAACAAGTAAAACATTTCAGCTACTTAGGCACGATTTTTAGTGAAGATGGTAAATTCAATATAGAAATAGACAACAGAATCAGCAAAGCTGGTATGGTGGGAAGTCAATTGAATAAATCCATATGGAATAAGAGAGAAATTAGTCGGAACACTAAATTAGTGTATACAAGACAGTGTTCAAACCAGTTTTAACTTATGGATCTGAGAGCTGGGTCAGAAGTAAAACACTTGACCAAAGACTAGAGACAGCAGATATGAGAGTCCTGAGAAAGATTAGAGGCGTGAACAGATGGCATCAATGGCAATATCATATTAAAAACGAGGATATTTGGAAATAACTTGACATTGTCAGCATCCAGGAATGCATTAGCAGAGCTAATCTCAGGTGGTATGGTCACTTAAACAGAATGGGCGAGGAAAGATTAGCAAAGCAAGTGTTGTCTGCCAGGTTGGCAGCAAAATGATCCAGAGGAGGACCAAGATATAGGTAGATTGATATGGTACAAAGTGCCTTAGACGATAGAAATATAAGATCTGATAATGTTGGAGTCTTGACAAGTAACAGACTGATTTGGAGGAAAATTGTAGATAGGAAGTTAGTAATGATGTAAATTTTTTCATGTAGTACTATCATATCCTGTACATCCCTTAAGGGTACATGGCAGGAATTTGATGATGATGATCCCTGTAGGCTGACTTGAACAGACTAATGCTATAGGCAAATGTTAATGAGTTAGTTTAACATCCCTAAATGTAAGCTTATGCATTATGGATAAAGGACACTGCACATGTATCTTATTAATAGGAATTTGCTGACTGTGGTCAGTGAAGATAGAGATTTAAGAGTTATAGTGGATAGTGAGGTAAAATTTAGGAGTCATGTTGCTAAGGTGATTTAGGGATAACATTGGATAACTGCGATGTTCAAGATAGACTAACTTTAAAGAAAAAAAGAAGTCATACTCTCACTTTACAAGGCATTCATAAGATCATATCTACACTATGGTGAGATGAGACGTGACATGATAGAAACATACAAGTAATTACAGAGAACTAACAGTAAATACAAGTGAGCTTTTGTCGCTTGTGTCTAGTGCAAAGAGAGAACTTGCGGTTATATATGTATACTGGCCTAAGAATGTGAAATTCAGATTCTTTTCATAATGAGAAGCAAGTGTATGGAATGGGCTACAAAGAGATGTTGTCATGTCTTCATTGAGTGTGTTTAAGTATGAATGCCCAAATTGGCTATATGAGTCCCTGAATTTCCTGGAGGAGCACATATAATCATAATAATAAAAAAAATTAAAAAGTTTGAAAAAAATTTTTTTTTTTAAATTACAAATAGAGATGTTCAATTATATTACTATTACATTATTTAATTCCACAAATATATTATTTCATGTAAAGTTCTTACCAACTTCTGTAGGCTGAAATTGAATATCAAAAGCAGTGCTAGATGTTCGGGTTACATTGGTCGATATTTTTTTTCCTGAAGGACCTACAATGACCAAATTTATATAAACAAAAGCAAGTTAACTATAAACAAATTTTGTGGTAAAGATTTGGAACAGCCAAAACATAACAAGATATATGAAGTGAATACTAATAACCATTACATTTATATAGTAAGCATTAATTAATTGTAACCATCATTTGATTATTAGCTGAGATTGCAAGCTAGTGAAAAATTAACTAATATTAAAAAATATGATGTGTGCAAAGTCATGATGATGTATCTTGCAGGATGAAAGAAAAAATCTTATTTTTTCTAAATTATTTGAATGTTGGTTAGCTATTACCTCAGATCATTAAATCCTTGCACTAAATTTACCCATCATTAAGAAAAAAAAGAAAGAATGAAGCCTGCAACATGAACTTTGCTATTCAAGGTCTTACCTTTAATAGAGTAGTTCATAGTAGTGCTACTAGAATGGTGGGACTATATGAGAAGTGGAATGCACATTAATACTCATGAACTGGAAAGGAATTAGTAAAATAAGTATTGAAGGTATATAAAAAAAGGAACAGATAAAGATAGGAGTCTGGAAGGAAAGTTGGTAACAAAAATTATCTTAACTTGCAGATACCTCACCACAAGAAATTTAAACTTTCTTCACCAGAAATTATATTCTTGTTTAATTCTTTATCCACATTTAAGCAAACAAAGTTTGTGCATGATATCTTCACAACTAGGCTTCTTATATATAGAGGATGTTGACTTTACATCAACTGCTTTGTTATCCATATGACTTCTGCATTATAAGAGACCTTGATAAAGGTTCAAACTGATCTGGGTAGTGCGCAAGCCTTTCCCAAACTGTGGTAGAACAAATGCATTCATTTGTTCTACCACAGTTTGGGAAAGGCTGGAAACGATCTTGATATTTTTCACGCTGCAGCTCACTCAGCTTACATTATCCACCAGTAATGCAATTCATTGCATCACTGATAGGAAAGTAACTGACTACTGCAGAATGAAATTCTACTAGACATCAGATGGGTTCCCATCAGTGTAATCCATTTTCCATCATAATATCTGTGGCAGAGTATATGGTTCCTCATGTAAAGGAGTACATATTACATTTCCTTCCTGGTGATATATCTGAAATATTCAAAATCATCATATATTCAGCTTGTTTTTCATGGAAAAATGCCTGAATAAATGGTGACAAATGATAAGATGTTATTCCTGGCTTGGTCCAAGATTACCATCCCTACTACATATGCACTATGTTCAAGAGTTCATTCCACTCAGAGCCCTGAACATTAACATCCCACCTGATATCATTGATCTAGAATAAACTTTTATAGAGGCTCTCATAATTGGACCCCCCCCCAAGAGATGTTTATAAGGGAATTCCTCAGAATGTTACTTTTATGTTGCTTCAATTAGGATATCACATCAACAAAAGTATCATGATTGATTCTGAAAACATACCAATCTTTCTCATAAAGAAAGGTGACAATTTCCCAATTTGTTGTTCGCTGAATGGATGATCAAGAAAGATAATAAAGTAACTGACTCAATTTATTTTTTTTGTTTTTTTTTAAACGTTTCTTGACTTGAATGAGAGGCTTCATAAGGATAATAAAGAAGCAGAATTTACAAAAAGGAAGTTAAAATTCCATGCTGGGAATCCCCACAAATCATGGAGCTACACGTTGCATCCTGTGGTAAGCAACAGATGCACATGGAAGTGGATGGAGCTGTATTAGGCAGTATGTAACAGAGGACACACAACAATCAAGGGTGTTGTGATCTCATCAGAGGATGTATTATAAATGAGATGTCAAATCTCCCTCTGGTTAGTAAGAGTGATGACCCTGAAGTGATTATGGGGGGGGGGGTCAACTATTTTAAGGACTTCTGTGAGGAAAGGATATATGTGGAACTACAAAGCCAGTGATTATGAAACCCTAGAAAACAGCTTGGAGCTATAGTATAGAATATGGAGTTTAGTAGGAAGGAGATGAATGCTGTTTGTATGCTATTCAACAAACTATTCCTAAATGTCTAAATGTATTTTAAGGGTCATAATGTTAAATAAATTAAGTGTGAAATGAATGGATAATGAGATTAAGCATGCAATCTGGAGGAAGCACAAGATGACCAGTAATAATCAGTTCCATGAGGCTAGAAAGATGAAACCTATGGGTAAGGAGAGCAAAAGTGCAGTAATATGTAGCCAGCACAAAAGAATGATTATGGAAGGATGATACTGACTAGTGAAAATGGTAAAAGAATAACCTCTGCAGAAGATTTAATTGAGATACTGACTGAGCAGGTCATAAAGGTATTTCATCCTTGTGACTGCAGTAGAAAGAGAGAAGAAGGAGAGAGAGATGGACTGTGAGTGAGAAGCAGGTATATGGGGAACTGAATAAAGTTGATGTTAATAAGGCTGTGGAACTTGATGACAGCACCTTGTGTTTTGAGGGAACATGCCAAGGAGTTGTATCTACCTTGACATACTTGTTTAATCTGAGTGTTACACTGGACCAAGTTCCAAAGGAGTGGAAAGTAGGCAAGATTGCACCACTTCATAAGGGAGGTGACAGAACTCAAGCTTCAAATTATAAGCTAATCTGTGTGTCAGGTTTTGTGGTTAAAGTGTTGGAGGAGTTGAGGACCAAGATCTAGAACTGGGTTGACAATAGTGACATTCTCTATAATGAACAGCATGGATTTGCTAAAGAAAGGTCATGTTTTAATATTCTGCTTATTTGTTATGATAAGTTGAGAGGTGCATCAGAGAAGGGAAATGCAGAAACAGTGGTTTACTTAGATTTTGCAAAGGTTTTCATAGAATGCCACATGATAAATTTATACTTAAGAATGGGTGGGGGTTGGATAGCTTGGCATGTCTCAAGAATCTGTTTTAGGGTCATTGCTATTTAACATGTATGTTGATATTGGGGAAGGTTTTAATGGAGATATTCATTTGTTTGCAGATATGTGAAGTTGGGAAGAACTATGAGGAGTAGGGCAGATGTAGCTTTATAAGAGAACTTGAATAGACTGAGTGAATGGTCACAGCTGTGAAGTTGCCAATTCAGTGTTGCAAAGTTTAAGGTTTTAGATACTGGAAAAAAAAAAAGATGGGATGTAGAGTATACAACTGTTGAGGATATATTGGAAATGGTGAAAGAAATAAGAGATCTGGGGGTAATGGTGGATAGAGACCTAAATATTAGAGTACACAAAGCTAAAATTATGACAATGGCACAATCAACTCTGGCAATGATGCTCTGTATTAAGTCAGCATTATATAAAAGTAAGGAGATTATAGTTCCATTGTATGAGGCTTTGATTAGGTGCCATACAGAACTACTGTGCACAGATTTAGTCATTTTTAAAAGGATGAAAAGAACTAGAAAAGGTTGACAATTGACTAAGGTCGTTTCGTCTCTGGAATGTCAGGTATGAAGAAAGGTTAAGAAATGCAAATTGTAGAGTGAGTCTACTAGATAGGAGGAAGGGAGAGGGATACAATAGAGACATGTAAGTGGTAAGGGCTTTTTATCAGATTAACTGAAAGGGAAAAAACTGATTCCTCAGATGAGATCAAATTAATTCAATAAATTGAAGAGGTTTTTCATAGAATGGTGGAGGATGAGGAGAACAAGAGGTCATCTCTGGATGCTGTGTGAGGAAGGTGTGAGAAGCACATTTTTTGCATGGACAGTGCCGAACGATTAGAATACACTGCCTGAAAGTGTAGACACTGCAGAGAATGTGATTGTATTAAAGGCATGGTATGATGAGCTGTATGTGTGTAATATGTGAGATAGATGGACCTCCCATGATGAGACCAACTCCATGAAGGTCAGATAACAATAATAATGATGAGACTTTTCTTATTGCTTGTATCATTTCTCCATATAAATATGTTTGTATCTTCAAGTTGGAACATATTCTGAACAGAAATCAAGCAGGTGCTTACCATTGGCTTTTGTCCTTTTCTCTAAATTTTCCTTACACATTTCCATACAGAGGGTCCTCGACCTACATCATCCTCGACATGTGTCATTTCGACTTTATGGCGGTAATCCCATAAATACTGTAATTTAAAAAATAAATTTCGACTTGAAGCAGCGCGACGTAAAATTCAAACGTCGCGGGCGAACTTGTTTGTGAGCGTGGCGGAATAATGCGCAGTTACGTGGCGTTTGTTCGGGATAGGTGGCGTCGCTTGGGTTCCAGCATACACTCTTTGGGTACCACGTGCTTTGTTTACATCCACTCTCTCACTTTTGTGTTTGTGTTTTTTTGTGACTTTTTACCCTTAATATGGCTCCCAAACGTAAGGCAGACTCTTCCGATGGCAGTGTGTCGAAGAAAAGGAAAGCCATTACATTAGAAGTGAAATTAGACATTATTAAAAGGGCAAAAAAGGGAGAAACGGCAACGAACATCGGCCACGCGTTGAACTTAAGTCGTACCACAGTTGGGACTATTATCAAGGATAAAGTTCGCATCCTTCAACACGTGAAAGGATATTGGCGCCCATGAAATTGACTGTGATTACGAAAAAACGTAGTAGGCTCATGATTGAGATGGAAAGGTTTCTTGTTCTTTGGCTGGAAGACCAGCATCAACGCCGTATCCCAATTAGCCTCATGTTAATTCAAGAAAAGGCGAAAAGATTGTTTTATGTTTGTTTTTTTATTACAGTTTCATTTTTGTCATTTTTCTGTACTATACAGTAATTATGTTCTCCCTTTCATTTTCCTATGGCCTAGTTCTGTTTCTTGATATATATGTATGACTTTAGGGTGTTTTAGGTTAGGTAAGTAACTTAGGCTATGGTAATTCCGACTTGCATCGAAAATCGCCTTATGTTGGTCCATAGGAATGGATCTCCAACATAACTCGAGGACCCCCTGTATATGTCTGGTATAAATTTCCTGTTTTGCTGTTTAGATCTCCAATAAGAATCAACTTTCTATATTTCTTTATATCAACTGCCTTCTCTAATGACTTGAAAAATCCCTCCACTTCTTTAAGAAGACATTCTTTTGGCACATACACAGATATAAGTCTCATTGTATAATTCTGCATTTTAATATTTGGGCACATTATTCAAGAAGATTATCTTCATGTTGGGTGTTAAACAATATAGCTATTTCTTCCTTTCTCTGCTCATCGCTGCCTGAAAATAACATCTTGCAGTTGTTACATGGCAGAATTCCACCTGTTTTTGTCTTATTTAACATCAATTATGTAGATGTTAAATAAGGTGATCCAGTTCACCTTCTTTTCTTTTGATATCTGATGTTTATGGTGGCAACCTTGAGTTCGACTGATGTCAAGTTTGAGTTAGTTCTAGTAGCTGAAAAGCACTGCATTTAGGAGGGGATATTGAAGCACTCTTCTCCATCAAGTAAATATATTTTATTATACTAAATAAACAACTTGTCTCTTTTCAACAAAGTTAATTATCAGTTAATTTCTAATTATTTATAAATATAATAACAAAAGACCCAAAGGGAAAGAGTACAATGCAGATCTTGGTGATTGATGCTGTAAATAGTACTGATGACAAGAGACTGAGATGAGAGATTTGCTGATATTGGAGACCTGACAAATCAGACTAATTTGAAAGAAAATTTTCATTAGGTTATTAAAAATACATAAATGCATACTTGATCATGTTGTATAATCACAGTATCCTAAACATCCCTCGAAGACACATATCAGGAATTTGATATTAACACGTTTGCTGTCAACTACGAGTATACTCACAGTTGGTAAACCAGCCACACAAGTCAGCTACGAGTATACTCGTATGACGTTTACTGCCGGCAACGAGATTACTGTACTGACCTTGAAGTAGTGAAAATGCTTGGTTTGTGGAGCTAGCATCAAAACTGTGTATTCTCATAGATGGTATATGCTCTGCACAAGCCAACTACGAGTATACTCGTATGACGCTTACCGCCGGCAACGAGATTACTGTACTGACCTTGTAAAAGTGAAATTGCTTGGCATACAGGAACAGACTATGCCGAAGTAGTGTGGCAGCGAACGTGTTAAAAATTTAATTTAATTTACCATCTTCACTAAAGATTGTGCCTAATTATTCTATTTATTCTGTGACTCCTGAAGAATTGAATTTAAAGTTAGTTGCTAACTATTTATAAATAAAATAAAAAAGACCCAAAGAGAAAGAGTACATTGCAGTTCTTGGTGATTGATGCTGTAAATCAGGGCTGTCCAACCTTACATAATCCGAAGACTGCATTAAAAGAAAATTATCGGAGGGCCGCATCACAATGCATATCTAGTAATTTGGTGAGCAGCAGTGACACAACCTCGAAAGCTGAACAAACGAACAACGCTAATTGCACACTAATCACGAGCTCACGTTCCCCTTGAGCTCCCAGAGCATGCACGTTGGAACAAAACATTGTAAGAATTCTTTTTTGACACATTAATATTTGAAAAACATGTGGGTATGTAGTGATGTAAAAGCACCAAATAAAATTATCAACATCGAGATTATTGATTAGTGATAGAATTAAAATATCTAATATGCATTCATTTCAAATTGTCATTTTAATTTTTTGCTCACGAAAATCAAAACCCACAGGCGGGCTGCACAAAATCGCACCGCACGCTGCATACAGCCTGCAGGCAATGCTTTGGACAGCCCTGCTGTAAATAGTACTGATGACAAGAGATTGAGATGAGAGATTTGATGATATTGGAGACCTGACAAATCAGATTAATTTGAAAGAAAATTATCACTAGAAAGTTATTAAAAATACATAAATGCACAATTGATCATGTTGTACAATCACAGTATCCTAAACATCCCTGGAAGACACATATCAGGAATTTGATATTAAAAAATTAATTTAATTTACCATCCTCACTAAAGATTGTGCCTAATTATTATATTTATTCCATGACTCATAAAGAATTGAACTGGGTTTATTTATGTAGAAGGAGCATACCACCTTCTTACTTTATGCAGAAGGAGCATACCACCTTCTGCATAAAGTAAGGAGTTTAGATTAACATCCACAATTTTCTTATCATGCTTAATAGGTTTAATGCCACTTTCCATAAATATCAATGGATATAATGTGCATTCTTGTCCCATACCTGATTTAATATCAAACCATCTTCCTCCTCCATCAATTCTTCAACTCACTATTTGTGAATCAGTGGTAAGAATCACTCAAATACAGACTATGTACTGCTCCATATAATAACCTATTTACACCATATTGTAGAGTTTTGAACAACTTTTCTCTTGGCACCTTGTAATATGCCTTTTCCAGATCCACAAAACTTACATATAGATCATTGTTATATTCCCATGATTTCTCAACTATTTGTCTTAAGAGTGAAAATCATAGTAATCATCTTTATTTGGTCTGAAATAAGTTTATTCCTCTTCGATTTTCCCTTGACAATTTTTCTTGGCATTTTCTCAAGTATGCTTACATAACTCTTATGAGGAACCTTAGTAGGAAATTCCTCTGTAATTCTCACATTACATTTTATTTTTCCCTCTTTTTTTACAGTTATTTTTTCAGTTATTTTTTTACAGTTATTTCTTAGTTATGCAGTGACTGCATAACTAAGAAGGCCTCTACCAAGGCCTTCTTAGGTATGCAGTCACTGCAAAACTTTATAACTCTCATATGGAATTGTCATAAAATTTCACCTTTCAAATCTCGATAAGGCCTCACATGAATTATTGAGCACAGATTTGATGACAAGCTGTTAAATAACCTGAAAGAAATGGGATTGGATAATAGACTATGAGTTGGTTGGCTGTGAGATAAGTATCAGAAAGTTGTATATGGAAGTGCAGTATCCCAAAAGAGGCTAGTGGTGTGCCACAGGGGGGTCACTTTTGGGACCATTGCTGCTCAATTTGTATATTAATGATACTGGAATGGGTTCAACTAGTGCTATGCAGCTGTTTGCAGATGACACAAAATTGGGGAGAGCAATGCAGAGTTGAGTAGATGTTATGGAGTCGAGCAGGAGGACTTGAATAGACTGCATGAATGGGCAGGTAAGTGGAACTATCCGTTAAATATTGCAAAATGTAAAGTTTTGAAATTTGGTAAGCAACAATGGGATACAAAGTATATACTTGGTGAAGAAACTTTAAAGGAGGTAGAGGAGATGAGAGATCTGGGAGTTGTGGTGGATAAGGAGCTGAAATTCAGGAATCACAGTGCACAAGATGTGAAGACATTATGATGCATAACCCTCACATTCAGAAATTAAGAGGTTATGATACCATTGTATAAGGCCTTGATTATGCCTCATATGGATTACTGTGCACAAATTTGGTCGCCAGGATGGTGATGAGGATATATTAGAATGGGTCCAGATATTATTCACAAAGGTGGTCATTGGTCATTGAAATGTGTAATATGAAGACAGATTGAAGGAATGTAAATTGCAGTCTCGTGAATAGCTGAAGGGGGGGGGGGGTGATTGAGACATATAAGTAAGTCACGGGTGTTAGCAGGTTAACATGGAAGAAAAAACTCATAGAATGGGAGAACAGATAGAACAAGCAGTCATTCCTGGAAACTGCATAAGAAGGGTGTGTGAGCAGAGGAGCAAGAAAAAAGTTTTTTTGTATAGAGAGTGATTGGTGAGTGGAATGCATTGCCTGAGTGTGCTGTGAATGTAGACACATTGAATCTGTTTAAGGTGCAGTTGGACGAGCTTTGTGTGTGATATTGTGTATCTCCCACAATGGGTCTCTGACTCTATGGCATTCAGATGTTAATAACAATAATAATCTCATCTACTCCAACCGCCTTTCAACATTTCACGTTTTTGATGGCTTTTCTTGCTCGTATACTGATATGTACTTCTGATTGCATTCCTCTTGAATGTTTTCTACTCCTGTTCTCTCACTGCTTGATTAATTTAGTAATCCTTCAAAGTAATTATTCCAAATATGTAGGATATTTATCTTCATCACATCTGGTTTCTTTTACAGTACTCTTTCATCCATTTCTAAGCCTTTTGATAGCCTCTAGAAAATTCTGCCACCGTCTTGATATTTATTTTCTATGTTTGAAGTCTTCCCATTGCTGACTTCAGTACTTTTGTTCATACTTTTTTGTTTAGCCACTTTTTGGTACCTCTGACTTTTGTTTAGCTACTTTTATACTTTTCATATACTTTCTTCTTTTGCTTGAAATTCTTTCATTAGCTTTCAGTCTACCATAAAGTTCTGATTTTTCTATTCTTGCAGATGATTGCACCACATGGCTCTGTGGCTGAATCAATCAATGTTTTCTTCAGTGTCTGCTGTGAATATACAAGGTTTGGTTCCTGTTTATGAACTCTTTAATTTTACTTTACTTTTCAACATGATATTCAGTGTTATCCTACTCAAAACAAAATGGTGATGACTGCTGATTTCAAATCCTCTGTATGCAATTGTGTCCTAAACTAGCATGAAGATATCATTATCAACAATAACATAGTAAATTAGATTTTTTTTATTTTATTTCTTGTCTTCCCTCCATATCTATTTGTGCACATCTTTATCATGGAATATGTTGTTAGTAATGACTAGTCCATGTACTGAACAAAAATTCAGCAGGTACTTCCCATTATTAGCTTTGCTCTTTTCTCCAAATTTTCCCCAAACATTTCTGTCTTGTAATAATTTCCAAGTCTGCTGTTTAGTTCTCCAATAATGGACCACCTTTTCCTTCATATCAACTGCCTTATGTAATGCTTCAAAAAATTCCCCACTTCTTCTTTATCGGAATCTTCTGTGGAACTACAGAACCAAATAAGTCTTATTGTGCAATTCCCCATTCTTATATCTGCCCACATTACTCTACTTGCTATGAATATCGCATGCTATGAAAATTATATCAGAAGAAAGTTAGAAATTCAACCAAGCATTTCTCACTACCTACTCCATTCATGGTGCCAAAGATTTCAAATTCCATTAAAAAAATCTTATCTACCAGCTCCTAAAAATATGGACTGCTTCTTAACATTTTGGGGATCTGTCTATTTCTGAATATCTCTTATTTTATATCTGAAGTCCAGAGTGATTTTGCGGCGTTTTTTCTGTTAATTTATCAAATATTTTCCTATTGTTTATAAGCATATTACAATACAAAGGAAATATTCTTTCCACAAGAGCATTAGAAACTAGCAGTGACAGTATCAGATCAACAAAATTATCAAGAATGACTTCAATTCCAAATTTTTGTAAAAGAGGATTTATCCTCTCTTCTCTTTTACTTATTAGGTTCAATAATGGGCTATCCCAGCTTAATAATTAGACTACATAAAAACCTCAATGATGTATGAGGAGAGTCGATTCTATCTATACATGATATCCTGTCCATAAGTTGCAAGTGTTCTCTGACCAGTTTGTCTATTTATATATAATAGCAATAGATAATAAGTCTGACATATACTCAATACTGGTATAAAGAGAGAGAGAGAGAGAGAGAGAGAGAGAGAAAGAAAGAAAGAAAGAAGGAAAATTTTACAAATTTAAAGGAATATAACAATGCTAGCTTAAATAATAAACTAGAAGATATATTCCCTGTGAACCAGTGATGGCTCGTGTCTTGAAATCATTGGGGATGCTGCTACTTTCGAAATAAACATACACACGTGTAAGTACGGTGTATACGTGTTTGAATAAAATATCAAAATTATGGTAAAAATTAAAAAAAAATTAAACATGAAAAAATATTGTTTATTATTGATAAAATTATATAGTTTGGCATAATTCAAAATTACTTAAAAATAAAATTCATTCCTTTAATTGCAATTAAAGGAATGGATTTATAATTTTTGGATATTACAATTAAATCCTTTAATTGTAATGTCCAAATATTTAAAGAAACGAAGTAAACACAATAAGCACTACGAACACTCTACTACTGGTGCAAACTGCATATAAATAACAGTGGAACTGCGCGATGGACAGTGCCGCATTATGCTAATAGTTCGCATCTCACTATTACGTGCATATGCTTGGTGCGTAGCAATATGACACTGTGATAAACACAGCGCTGCTCGAGTCCTTTGTCCTCCTAAGTACCACAAGATAGGTTTTTATTATTTTTTATACAAAATAAGAGAATTGTATAGGATTGTTGATGATAAAATTAAATATTATAAGCAAATATAAATAAATTAATAAATATATTTATATATCGAGAAAAATTGGGGGTGCTGCAGTTCCCCAGTGCCTATGCATGAGCCGCCCCTGCTGTAAACAAAACCAGATCCCACCATGATTCTTTGCCACTGATGCAAATTAGAAGCTACAACAGAAACTTAACCACAGAAATTACTAGATAGCCATATTACATACATTGTGTCAGCTACTCACACTATCACTACAATAAGCAGTGTCACATTTCAGACTGTAACAGACTATACTATTATAATTACTTGTGACTAAAACTTTACAGTCTGCATCTTCAATTCCTCTTGTATCCACTGAAAGTTGAGCTCCTCGAGATATTGATGTCATTCTCAATGAAGTGCCTGACACAACTGATTGGCTGCTATCATTTATAACCACATAAAATGGACTTCCTAAAAAAAAAATATAAATACATAAATATAAATAAATATAGAGCAAATAAAAATAATAAGCATTTAGGATCTGTTTTTGAAAACATAATTTGTATATAAAAAATTCCTAATGGAGCCTAAACCAAACATTCTCCCACTCAATGATAATCATTCATTGAGTGGGAGAATGATTATCATTGACAGAATGGATATATAATGTCCATTATACCACTCAATCAAAGAATATCATTAACACTTGATTATTTGCTGCTTAGGAATAATAGTTGCTTTGATCATATATAACCAAATAAAATAAAAATAATGTTAATTTTTCAAATGCATAGTACAGCTGAAAACATTTTTTAAAAAATTTAATTAATGCAGCATTCTTTTCGTTCGTAGGTAATGAAAAGGATTATATTTATCACAGGGTAGTATGGCTCTGCACAGAGAATTAAATTTATTCAATGATATTACTGAAACTATGAGGTCAGTTTTTATGGAAGTGTAAATTTTATGATATTAAAAGGAAATAAAATACAATATGAATTTTTCTTTGAGGTTCTAGTAATAAATAAATATATGAGGGGGGAAGAGGTGCAGAAGAGAGAGATGACTGCCATCAATTTCTATATTATGAACATACTACTTAATTTTTTTAATTTAGAATATGTAATTATTTAAAATTTAATTTTAATTCTTTATTTCTTATCTTTTGCTAATGAAACAATGGCTCATTAACAAGAAACAAGAAATAGCATACAGATATTTCTATTTGAGCAAAGCAGGCTCAATCAAAAAACATTATGATTTTATTCTTTCTAACTGATCTTATTCCACAAAATAGGCAGGTCAGTGATACGGTAATTTTATAATAAAACTAGGGATTCTTAATGATTTAAGCTACTGCATGCTGACTTTCTGTTTTACAGTAATGTGTAACTTCTCATCAGGTCACATGGGTTTCAGAGTAATGAAATCAGCAAAGGAGAAAGGAACCTGGAGCAGAATAGGTTATCTAATCACAACTAAGGATTTGAACATCAAAAGGTAGGGGGAGATGAAGTGAAATCATTTTTGACAGGAATAATATAGGACTAGGTTTTGTTGCATCGAAATTTACCAGATTGTTCTTACCCTATAAAGAATGGCATGAAGATCGACATTCAATGCAATAGTCACAGATAATCTCGAAGGTCGGAATGTTTGAATGCTGTAAGGTTTGTCAGATGAAGAGCAGTGGAAATGAAGTGTACTCTCAAAAGCAAATCTATGGTGTTTGGCAAGAAAAGGTCACCATTTGTGAAGGAAGAAGAGAATGGGTGAATAAAAAAAGAGGAGTTGGAGAAACTTCCATTAGTAAAAAAAAAAAAAAAAAAAAAAAAAAAAAAAAAGATGAAGCAATAGAGTAATCTACCATGATTAAGTGACATTAAGATAAAACTAATTCAATTATATAATGGCTTGCTGAGATAATTTATTTACCAGATATGATCATATGCCTTGAAATTGTAAACAGAAATGTATATAATTTTGATTTTGTCTAAAATAATATTAATTTTAATTAAAATTATTCAAATAAATAACAAATTATAATAATAACAGTGACCTCGATACAAAAGTTCATTAAATTGCATCAAGCCATACAGAAATAATTATCATAATCATTTAAAATTCTTTTTAAATGATATTCAAAATATTGTTCCCCCCCCCATTCAAGTCACTTTTTCCAATAAAAATGGAATTACAATATAACAGGGAAGAAAAATCTTCAAAATTCCTGAATCCAAGATTGGTATACAACAATACTGCACAGCAGCATACATAAATAACCAAATAAGCATTAAGCTTAACAGGCTCTTTGCAACTGTTTGTGTATATATATATATATATATATATATATATATATATACACTATTATTGTTATTATTATTAGACGACACATCCAGGGAGTCCAAGGACTCAGTGGGAGGGCACACTACTCTTCGCTAATACATCTCATCCCATCCTCTCCACTACTAATTAATTCTCCAACTACGCCACTACTACCATCAATGCCATCTATCACCCATCATCACCAACAACAGTATTTTTTGTCTGTAAATTACGTGTGTACCGAAGACCAATTTGTTTGTACGCAGGATGAAAAACCTGAGTTTCTGGGAGAAAAAACCATGCTACCACTGTATGAGATTGGCTAACTTATCCTCAACTGAAAAAGCACATAAGGATACCCCTCATCACAATGAGAATCGAACCTAGGTCTTTTCCAATTGAAGGGTACAATGTACTGCTATTTTTCCAATTGTGCTATGGCAGCTTGAGTATATAATATACTATTCAGAGTTGAATTTTTAAATATCTATTTTTTTTTGTGAAAACCAGTGATGATTGTAAAAAACTTACATAATTCAAAGAATGCTACTGGCTGGTGGTATATTTGAAAAATTTCAATGGGTATGGTCAAAAATTTGACATAGTGATAGTATGAGCAATACAGGAAATGAATTTGAGTCTATTTGGTGTGAGATAGAGGATAACAGGACAAAATACACAACTGGCTAGTGAACAGATTTCTACTTTTTCCATGCAGTGGAACTTAAGTAGAACTGGATTATGATCTGATATGTTGATATCAAGATTTTTATCTGAATTATCCTATTTATAAGGGAAGAAGGAGAGATATAAATTCAATCAATACAGGTACCAATACCTTGATTCATGTATGTATATGCCTGGAGATTACGATTGCGAATCCTCCATATGTCTACCAGCTGAGCATTGTCAAGACATGTTTTTAACTGTGCATATCACAGAATTTTCGTCTAACTGTTCCACTGGATGGAGCATAAACATTTATAAACCTTATTACACATCCACAGTATTTCCAGTCTATTGTCAAGATTCTCCCTTCTGCATCCCTTTGGATATTACAGAAAGACCCAAGGAGGGAGAATAAGACCTCCTACTCCAGCCCTGTTAAATCTTCCAAAGCTCCAATAAGAAAGAAGTGGATATCTATCTGTTAAACTTTTTATATCTTTATATCTGCAGAAGTATGTTTGTTTCTTGAAGAAACAAAAACCTGATATTATGGCATAGCATAAGTTTCCATACAGTTTCTTCTTTAATTTGCCTGTGGAATCCTTGTAAATTTAATGAGGCAATGCAGAAAGGAGATGCTAATGATTAATGAAATGTCACTGGTAAGTCTTGAACCAATGACTCCTTCACAGATTGATGAGGTCTTCAATTTGTGAAGGAGCAATTGTGTAGTCTCCTTCCAGTTTTTTATAGTTGCTTTCCATTATTTACATTCTTGATTTGGAAACTAGTTATTCTCTTTTCATGTAGATAATAATTGTAGTAAGAAAACTTGGAATCGGTAAACTTTATTATATTTAATTTAATTGTATCTCTTGCTTTCTTTTTATTAGCATGAGTTGGTTCTTCATAATCCATAAACTCTTCTGAGCCTGAAGAGTTTTCATTTTATGATCCACAGCCTTCTCTGACTCCCATTCATTAGTGGGAGTCAGACCCAGAGGGGATGCTAAGGTTGAAGTAATGCAGAAGTCATATTTCCATATACAAGTAGCCAAAAGGTGTCACAACTTATTGCTAAAATACTCTGGACCAGAGATATATGTTGCAAGTTTTTTCACTTTTTATACTATAAATTATTTTATAGTATAAAAAGCAAGCTCAAATCTAAATATAGGGGCTAATTAATTCACATCAGTTGTCTTAGTATCACATATTTATGGGATAGTAAGGCAATTAAAGTCTGCTAAAGTGGTTTTGTGGCCATCTGAGTGGCTCTGCTCAGTGGTAGGGTGGTCTGCCACTGGATAGGTGGTGGGATGGGCCTGTCATTGAGTGGTTAGCAGTGAGTAGAATCACTGCTGAGTAATGAGTTAAATGATCCTTTGGATCACTCACTGTTGGGTGTTCTGAGATATTATCTGTGTTTTTGGAGAATCCCTTGCACATAAACAAGATATGGATGTGGGAACTCTGTTGCAGTGGTCTCACAATTGCTTCGACAGATGCTTTCCCCTGTGATATCAGTGGTATGGTGGGCCTGCCACTGGGTACAGCCACAAGTGAGGGTTCTACTCATTGGTGGAGTGGGTCTGTCACTGAGTGAGAAACACTACTAAGTAAAGAGTTGAATGATCCTTTGGATTACTCACTGATGAGTGATCTGAGGGATCATCCAAGTTTATGGAGCCCCCCCCCCTCCCCCCACACTTAAACAGTTTGCCTTGGTGTGGGATAATTCACTTCACTTAAGTGGTTTCAATGGAGGTGGGATCACTGAAGTGGATGGGTGCTTTTCCCTGAGATATGAGCGGTTCTGCTCAGTGGTGGGTTTGCCTGTCACTGAGTGGAGCCACTGCCAAGCTTTCTGTCCTAGTGATTCAGAGAAGTAGTGATGAGTTTGGCTGACGTCTTAGTTAAATGATTCCTTAGGTCACTCACTGAGGTTTGGCAATGTGAGGGATTGCTCCAGTTTTTTGGAGAAGGCCTGCGCAGTCTTTGGATTTGCTTGCTTCCTGGGGAGGAGAGGTTCTACATGGTGGCGGGGCCTTTGCCTGTCACTGAGTGAATGTTGTTTGCTTGTGGAGTGATATTATTATTATTACATGACACTTCCAAAGAGTCCAAAGCCTCATCAAGGGAGGGTACCCACTTTACAACTCTCAATCTCCACCACTCAAATCCACCAACTACAATGAACCGCAACTGTCATCATCTATGCCAACACCATCTACTGACCACCACCACCGCCACCAGTAGTATTTTCACAGGCAATCACAAACATTCCTTCTCACGGTAGGATTCAAACCGGCAGCCTTTTGGCTGGAGAGCAGATAAGCTAATTATTCCAGTCTTTTCAACTTATAGATATTAACTGCTGTTGGAAAAAGTTTAATTTTTAATTTTTTTTTATTTATGTTAAGCAACCTTCTGATGATGCTGTAAGCCATATAGACAGTGAAACATGCATAGGAAATAAATCTAGTATAAATAAACAATTGCATACGAGTTAAAAACCTGGTGATTATCAATCGAGCAAATCTACTCATGATGAATTGAAAAAAAAATGAAAAAAAAATGCATCTCTCAGACATTCCAAGCTTCAAAATCATTTGTATCCAGTGCCTTAAACATGGCCCTCCATACCATCCTTCAATGGAAAAAGAATAACTTGGTCACCTCCAATGCCACCAAAATACAATGTTGCATCTTCTCTTGCAAAAGTGATCTCAGCTCATTTTTCTTTTATTCTCAGTAATACATAAATCACCACCCACCTACACACACACACACACACACAGGATCTGATCCTGTTGGGTGATTCTAGTGACTGTAAATGTCCTAGAACTGACATTTATCTTCAGCCTCTCCTGGAATAATACATCAAATCAATACCCACCTCAGCTTCTGAAAAACCAGTCATTCTTTTCTGCTCAAGATGCTATTTTTCACCAACCTCAGCTACTAACTCTATACAAATCCCAAATCCTAAGAAATACTGTTCGCATTAGAATAATGTGAACAGTATTTCCCAACCTTAGAATACTGTTCACATGTTTGGGGGTGGTGCACTGAAACCTTCTTAAAAATTATTAGTGCTGTCCAGAGGAGAGGGATGCTGCTCTAAGGTGATCTTTCTCTCATTTATGAACTGTTTCATCTTTGTGTAATTTCTTTACGTACCTTCATGGTCATTATTAAACAGGAAACTATCATTCCTCCACTTTCTGTTGGGCCTGTTAAAACACGAGCAAGAATTACCCAACATTCACTTTCAGTACAACTGCAAACACATCAAACTGCCTCTCCTATTCCTCATTTATTCAACTCTCATTCCTTTTTTACCTCCAACTCTTCAAGAAAAATATCAATAGGCTTATTTTTTCACAAGCTTCACCTGTTGTAGTGCACACATGGCAATAATGTGCAATAGGAACCTCTTATATATAGGATCAATATATAAAAAACAAAAAAAAAAGCCATTTGAGATGTTCCCCAAATCTCTTTTAAGAATTCTAGACTCCATATAATAAAAAGAAATAAAACTGCCTAATAATACTAATTTACCAATTTGTTCCATTTTGAGACACATGCAGCAAATACTGAATCTTTTCTATAAAAACATACAGCTTGCATCTATAATTCTTTTCTTATTCATCCTAACTAACTGAGTAGCAATTATTAAACATCACTTTATATTTAAACTTTATTCACTTTACTGTAGCTCAGCTTAACTTTCCCTTATCCTTCATAATACATAAATCACCACACATGATATGTTCATATCTGATAATGTTGAGTGATTCTGGTGACTGTAAATGTTCTAGGACTGACATTTATCTTCAGCCTCTCCTAGAATAACACATCAGTTCAATAGCCACCTCAGCGTCTGAAAAACCTCCATCCTCTTATTTAAAATTTACAGATATTGAAAAGTAATATTAATAGTCTTCTTCCAATAGTCTCACTGTTGTACTGTAGGTTGGAAACTTCTGTGGATAGGCATGTCTCTAAACACATACATTCACACATACTTCATATGTACATAACAAATGATAACATTTAATGTTTTTATTTCAGAATAGTATTATTTCAATGAAATTTATATGCTTTCCATTTTAATTAAATTTTATTATATATTTTATATATATAACAACATTTAAAATAGTATTATTTCAATAAAATGTGTATGCTTTCCATTTTAATTAAAAAGCTGTGTAACAAAGTATTCTCTGCCAGCACAACTTACCTGGTACAGCTTCTCCATTGAATTTAACACTCAAAATATGAGTCTGAACTTCTGTAGGCTTGAAGTTCACTCTAAACTTTGCATTACCTTCAGACTGCACATAATTAGGTACATTTCTACCATTTACTGATACTATAATCTCAAGGTTACCAGCACCAGCTTGACTTGCATCAACTGTATTTCAAATGAAAATAATAGTTATTATCAATGATAAAGAACCTATCTGAAAGAATTTAAAAAATATTTAAAAAAATTTTCCAATGTTTGATTCTCAAATGTTGCAACTGCCCACTCAGTCTCCAAAAGTTAGATAGGACTAAAACAACATCATCTACTCCCCATACAGGAATAAAATATGTTAGCTGTTTTGTTTTATTTTTATTCCCAAACACTTACATGACAGCTACCAAAATTTTACAGCACCAGAATAAGTTAAATCATATCCCTAAAACCTCAGCCAATCATCGAAAAGACATGTGCAGTAATCTACCTTCTAATCAACAGAACTCGCCATTCTGATAATTGAAAGGTCATATAATTTAATTACATGATACTCAGCCATAAGTTGGCTGACATGAAAGGGTCAGTTAATAGATGGGTCATTTTGAAGGTCAGATAAATGGTAGATTATGGTATACATATATTTTTCATATATATATATATATATATACATATATATCAGAAGCATAAATTCAGGGTGTGCTAGGTGTGTGGGCACATCTGCAGAATAGCACAATCAGATATTATATTTTTACATTTATTCCTGTTAAAGACTCCCCAAATTGTTTCCTGGCTTTGCATGATTCAATTAACCACAATATATATGAATCCTCTGTGAAGAGAAGGCTTTTCGATGTATAAACATTGCACCATATTTGCGCTAATAGTCTAAGGTGTGCGGTCACAAACATGGATACCTTAAGTCATTTGAACAGAAGTACAAATGGTGCAGCAGATCAAATTCTCAGAGTTCCAATGGTTTTAAACCACCAAGAAGGTGAGGTTAGGTGTGCGCTGAGACAACAGCACTCAAAAATCAGTGGCTGTGATTGGTTATTGTGTCAACCAATCCAATTGAACATTGTCATTTGTTGTTTTTGTTTTCTGGGTTTCATCTGTCTTGTGTGCATGGAGTGTGAACTAACGTGTTTAGGACACTGATATAAACAAGTTTTTAATATACAATTTTCTATAAATCATTTATAAATTTTTTTTGTCCGTATTTACAATCGGAAACAACGTTGATGATCTAATGAATGTCCCATTTTCTACTAGAGCTTTGGCAGATTGTATGATTGTAGTAGGAGGAGGTAAGCCTTGCCCTCCTCTTCCAAATTTACTATTATATTTACACCTTTGAACAATTCAAAAACACCAACTAAATATAACATCCTTCTTCATTACTGTTTTCTAATATATCTTAAAACAAACACCTGTCTCCCACTCTATACAAATTTGATTAGAATTAATTGATACATTAAAGTATTCAAAGTTATCCTAAAATTAATTGCATTGGACTAATTAAGATGAGCACTGATGCACTATGCAATATTAAAACTTTTATAGATATAAAAGCAATCATATGGTCAAATTGGCATGAATTTTGTAGAGTGGGTTGAATAAGCCATGACAGCACACCCAACAAAATGGGCACTCAGTTGACAACTTCTTCTGCATCTGTCACCCCTCACAACAACTGCATTCAGTAGAGTTATTTGTTCATATTCCTACATCCTTTTACTTGCAGCATATCGATAGAATTCTTGTGGGTTGTCTTTAGATAGCACAGCCAGTTTCTTTTCATACTCAGTCTTAGCTTGTTGCGACTATTCTAGCCTGCTGCTTATAATTTTCATAACGGACATCATGAAATGTTCAAATGGTATTCTTCCACATCATCCGTTTCTTATGAATCTCTTACTTAATAAGATTACACATCCATTTGACTTCTGCCCTGTCTATTCTTCAAACTCTCAGGACACATTCTGATATTGCTTCATTTAAGTATTTTTTGAAAGGTTCTCATTTGCTGTTGATATTCTTCCCATCCATAAACCGATACCATTCCACTGAACTCAGTATACTCCTCAGTTGGTCATGATTTCCTGCTTTGTAGTTTAGCATGTAACCTTTTCTGAATGGAACATTCATAAACTTTGTCACTTCCCAAGTGAGTATCACATGATCACTGTCACCAACTGGAGTCAGAATAGTTATGTCTTTACCTGAAATGCCCTCTGACACTATAATCAAATCTAACACTCTTTCTGCCACATGCTGCTTGAGGAAGTTGTTTTGCAACGGTCTCGTTGTGATTACTCTTTTCACATCCATCATCTCTATTTGTTGATGCCTTTCTTCATCACTAGCAACTGAACCACCACCACCATGTCTGTAATAACATCCCACTATGTAATTGATCTTGTTAGATTCCAACTCACACCAAATGGTTTCAAATTCACTACCATATGAAATACTGTTACTAATTCTACAATCATAATCTGCACACTAACTGGATTTAAATCATCTGATATCATTAGCAGCACACTCCCTCCTCTCCTATCCTGTCTATTCTTCCTAAAAATACTGTACCCTTTACACTTGATACCAGTTCATATGTCTGATTCTGATAGCCACTGTCTGATTCAGCTGTCACTAATGCCTATAATCTGAGGTCCCAACATACTGACCAAGGCAACAAATTCTACCCCTTTGTTTCTGATACTCCTGGCATTCGTATATAGACATAATGATGTACCTGCACGTTCTTTTGTATGCTCTCTTTACTCTTGTTTGCAAATCAAGTTGGACAACTTGTGGATCTCTATTCTTCTTTAGTGCCTTATACATGTACACATCTTTGCACATATTTGATGGATCTGAACTGGATGAGCAGAAAGTGAAAATCGTTTGCTCCTCATAATCATTTCCATCATAATGCCCATTCCCATCATTCACACAGTCACATAACATTATCGCACTTAAACTCATATTCTCACACGTTCCACCCATTATAATTTAGTTTCCTTGACTCTACGTGTTAAGTGTCATACTTTCAAGATACCTGATACAGGCATTTAAGTGCAGGCCATCCCCTCTTATACAAATCCAATCATCCCTCAAAATCGCTCCACAAATCCAAAAACTTGCATACATCCCTTCTACATAGCCTATACACTGAATCATTTGCATTATATCCCTTCTTCTTAATTCATATTCTTGTGGAAACATAGTGTCGGCAACATTCCGAGAAACTACCGGGAGCAACATCAATGGGTGAAATACCAATCACAGTAACACCTAATAAAACACTCAATTATTGTAGAGGAGTGATATTAAAATGGAATCTCCTTGATGTTCCCGATGAGGAGATATGTTCAGAGCTTAAAGATGAGGGAGTGACAGGTGTGAGGTGCATCCTGATACATAGTGATGGTCACCTGGTTCCAACCAGGAACATCATCCTTACTTTTGATTTACCTAAACCTCCAACATCCGTAAAAGGTTCAGGTTAAAAGCAGGATATTTCAGCTGTCCTGTCAGAGCATACATGCCTAATCCACTAAGATGCTTTAAATGTCAAAAATATGAACATGCTCAAACTGCCTGTTGTGAGTCTACCACCTTTGCCCAATGTGGTAGTGAAGAGCATGATAACAAATCTTTCTCTACAAAAAAAGATAAATGTGTCAACTGTCAGGGAGATCAGCCAGCATACTCTTGTGCATATCAGAAGTGGAAAGATGGGGAAAAAAAAATACAAAATATTAAAACAAAACGAAACATATCATATCAGGAGGAAAAAAGAAAGTTAGCCACCACCACACCTGTTCTAAGATCCTCATATGCTGATAAAGTAACAAGTAAGAAAATGTCAACAGGAACTCAAACTTGTATGTCTATTCTACCATATGATAATTTCACCATACCTGAACTTTATGATTGCGAGTGCTTCTCTGTTGAGCATATCAATTGCATGACCTACGGTCTAACTCCAGAGACAATTCCAAAAACGGATCCATTCGATGAGAACCAACTTGTCAAAAAAATTATGGCAAAGATATCACTTAAAGATGGCAAAGATATCACTTATCACTTAATAATGGTATTTCAAGTATCCGCTGAAAGTAAAACTAAACTCGCGAACTGACCCTGACAATCAGACTTATTGAATATTTTACCAGAGGAAGAAATGGACACTGGGCATCCATACTTCCCAAAAATAACTGATAAATATAAATTTGCAAAGGTAAGATTTATATTTACTTCAATCTCACAAGAACCAGACAAGTCTATAAAGACAAAACAACGGGAAAAATTTTACAATTGAACTGTGATATGTTTCAACAGAATATCGATGCTATCAAAATTTTGTTGCAGAAACAAACTTTTCTGTTTCTGTCTACAGGAAACACACTTAAGACCCAATGAGGACCCTACCTTAAGATATTTCAGTGTTGTATGCAAGGAGAGAAACGGAAATGGTCCTGCTAATGGAGGAGTAGCTATCCTAGTGAGCAGCCATACTCCTTTCTATCATGTCCAACTTAATACTGCTATGGAAGCAGTAGCGATTCACCTATCCACGGGATTTCTTATTACAGTATGTTCAATTTATTTACCATTGAGTGTTGAGTTAAATGATATCAATTTTGATAACTTATCTTGCAATTGCCTGAAACCATACTTCTTATGGGTGATTTTAATGGTTACAATACTCAATACCAACACAAATTGACAAGGTAGAATCATTGAGATGATTCTACCTTGTCTTTTCATTCTTCTAGTGCTAACATGGGATGCCAAAGAGAACATATATGAAAGTGATCACTTTACTGTTCTTTAGGGGAACTTTACTATTCATGTTGCAAAGCACATTACATCAATTTTTTACTTAGGTTAAATCCCATGTGAATATTGTAAAAAAATAAATTTGTTTGTCTCGGTATAGTTTGTATTAGATGTTTTTGTAAATAACTCTTTTGAAGCTAACTGTATATACTGCTTTAATAAGAATATCTTAGAATGTTAAAAACAAAGGCAATGTTTTTGTCGCCGAAGCTGTACATGGCGGCATTAGAAAGATTGTTATTGAAACTTGTATGTATGAGAAAGGCTTGCAGGCTCTAAGTGTAAACATCTCCGAAGTCAGTCAGAAAGAGTTCAAACAACTTTCCAATGGCAGGCAACTTACAATCAAAAGAAAACGGAGCAGAACAAAAGGCGTGCCAAACTTGAAACTTAAGATCAAAGACTCATACCGATTCTTTGGGGGTTGCCAAACTTCATGTGAGGTCTCAGAGGAGGCTAATAAAAAGGTACTGAAGCAAGCAGAAGGGGTCTCAGTTCCAGAATTGCTGTCAGAGAGGAGGCTGCCCGATCCAGAGTTGCCGTCAGAGAGACTGCCGGGATCCACGTTGCTCAAGAGAGGAGATTCCCGCTTCCAGAAAGGAGCTTCTCGATTCGAGATGTCACTAGAGAGACTACTTTTAGGCCGCAGACAAGGTTTCAAATTGCCGAAAGGAAAAGTTCCAATTGCCAGAGAAAAGTTTCCAGGCCAGGTTAATGTCAGACATTCACCAGTGTGTTGCGTTTTCATTACAATTTGATGAATCAAACGACTTCAATCTAGTTAATGGCATTTCAAGATTATTCAAATAAAGAAGAACTTTTGAAAATTATACCATTAATGGGAAGGACTAGGGGAGAAGACATTTATTCGGCATTTGATGAATTTGTGAAACAACACAAGCTTCCGCTTTTTAAACTTGCATCTATTGCTACTGATGGCGCTCCTGCAATGATAGATAATAAATCAGGCTTCATTTCATTATGTAAAAACGATGACAAATATCCAAATAATTTTTTAACGTACCACTGTATTATTCACCAACAAGTACTGTCTAGTAAAAGATGTTTTGGATATTACATTTAAAATTGTCAATTCTGTTCGAGGAAAAGCCCTGCAACAGCGGTTATTTAAATTACATAATGTTCACTGGCTCAGCAGAAGTAAATTTTTAGAAAGATTTCTTGTATTAATTAACAATACAAAAAATTTTCTTGATGAAAAAGGAGATATTTATCCACAATTGAGTGATAAAAGATGGTTGTTACACTTATCATTTTTAGTAGATTTCTGTAAGAAATTAAGCAATTTAAATTTAGAGTTACAAGGTAGAGATAAAAATTTAATTGACATGTTAAGTTCAATAAAAACTTTTCAACAATATTTACTTTCATTAAAGAAAAATATAAATGACTGCAAATTTAGACATCATAAATGACTGCAAATTTAGTTGAGGGAGAAATAAATTCAAGATTTAAAGATTTTAATAAAACTGAAATGATTGTATCTTTTATCAGTAATCCATTTCAAGAAAACTTGAACATCACAGAAATTTCAAATAAAATTAGTGGGCTGTTTGATATAAACCAAGCTGAAGTAGGACTTGAGATAAACATTCAGAATAGTTTACATTTAAAATCAATAAACAATGAAGTCATTTGGAAGTATGCACATGAAAAATTTTCAATATTAACTGATATTGCTCGAAAAATTCTCTCATGTTTCGGATCAACATACTTGTCAGAATCCGCTTTTTCAAATATGACCATCATAAAAAATCAATTAAGAAACCAAATTACAAATGATCATTTGGATGATTGTCTGTGATTGACCACTTATTCATATCAACTTGACTATGAAAATATTGCGAGGTCCAAACAATGCCAAATTTCACATTAACTTTTTTTTTCTTTTTTTAATCAACCACCATTTCCTGTAACATGTGAGTTTGTAATCAATCTGTTGTTTTTTCTAACTTGGGTTTTCCAAAATAGAGAAATAACTATTTTATTCCAATATATATATATATATATTTTTTTTTTGTTGTTGTTGTTGTATTAAAATAATTAAGAGTGATAAATAAATTTTTAAATACAGAAATAAAGTTTTTAGTTGTGTATTTTTTTTAGTTGTTTATTTGTGCATAATCAGATATCAGGTTGGGGGAACGTGATCCATATAAGAGAGTAGATCGCTGAATAACTTATATATAAGAAAGTAGGTTGCCGAATAACTTATATATAAGAGAGTAGATTGCTGAATAACTTATACATAAGAGAGTAGATCGGCGAATAACTTTTTTATAGAAAAGTAGCTCACATAGTAAAAAAGGTTGAACACCACTGTTGTAGGGGAACCATGTTACCCTACATGGATGCCCATATGGAAAACGAATGAGGCTGACTGGAGCACTTTTTCCCATCTTGCAAAATTTAGTGCTGACACAGTCAATCAAACATCTTTCAATGAATCAGTAAAGTTATGTAACAATTTGCATTGTCTGGGGAGCAAGAGTCAGCATTCCAAGAACATTATCTCGATTTCCACTCTACCCAAATCCTTGGTAGAACCCAGAATATCAGAACAACCAAAAGATCAACACAGAGCATGGGGTATATTTTGTAGATATCCAACCATATTAAGCTCAATACCTTTGAAATGTCCTCAGGCCAAAGCAAGTTATGTAAGATGACAGAGTCAAAAACAACCTTGAATCCAATTTACCTCATCAGTTAATAAAATGACCAGTGCAAAAATTGTATGGAATAAAATCTGGAAAATGAAAGATAGATACAAAACACACTGATTGTCTACCTTAGACCATAATGGATGTCTTGTTGTTATTGTTGATCCCAAAGCTATTGCAGACACTTAGGGAGAAAATTTTGCCAGAACCTCAGCAACTGCTTCATATCCTCCTGGATTTTGAATACTGAAAGAGTAGCAAGAGAAACAAAGGCTAAAATTTTCAACCAGTGGGCTTGAGCCATGCAATCAATCATTTGTTAAGGAGGAACTAAAAATAGCCCTTTAACTGTCACCCTAGTGCAGTAGGACCTGATGACATCCATTATGAAATGATAAAACATCCATCATCATCTTCTATGGATCTCCTCTTAATATATAACAGAATATTTGCATTGGAAGACCTTCCAGATTCTTGGCATAAATCAGTTGTTATTGCTATCCCAAAACAAGGAAAGGATCCAACACAAGAAATTAATTCATCACGAAGGTATTTTCTTGATCATAAATTATTAAAATAATAATATTTGGTTCACAGATCAAGTGTTGATCAATTTTATTAAACTGAACCAACTAGTTTCGCCACACTTTAACTGTTGGCATCTTCAAGGCACTTATAGGTTTAAACAATCTCACAATTATGCGTAACTGCAAAACTGACAAAAATAACTGTAAAAAACTGACTAGAATAATTACAAATAGAATAGTATCGAATGTGAGTGAAACACTTATCGTGTGTACAAGGTTAGCTAGCTGTTGCTAAGGAACTTTCTGTAGTTTGTATTAAAGTTCATTTCTTCCATTTTTAAAGTTCTGATTAGGGTTTTCCATATCTCTGGGAGTATTAGGCCTTGATTTCTGTTAAGGTCGACAGTAGAACGAGCGACTGTGGCTGCTTCTTTGAAAATTCTTGAATGGTAATCTTCCTCTATGTAAGTAGAACAGCTTTTGGCCCACTTGATGACATGGTTAGTTGTAGAGAAATGAGACGATAGGTCAGAAATATCCTGTCAGTTGTTTTTGACATAGCCAATGTGTTCCTTATGCTTGATTTTGAGGCTTCTCGAAGTCTGTCCGATGTAACTAGAGCCACAAGCGCATGGAATATTATAAACTCCAGCATATTTATAGAAAGAATGGTTGTCTTTTGGAGATCTTAGTAGTTTACGAATAGATTCTATTGGTTTAAATGTTACTCTTATTTTGTGTTGTTTGAGGAGGCTGGTGAGCTTGTTGGAGATGCCACTTACAAACGGAATTGCAATCGTTTTTATATATATGGAATATTATGGAATATCTTCTTTTTCTCTTTGTGGTGGTTCAGAGAAAAGGACTTTACTGACTAGTCTTCTTGGATAGCCGTTCAAATACAGATTGTTGGAAATAAATTTTAACGCATCTTGAAGGGTCTCTTTGTCCGTTGCGATTCGCATCACAATGGACAACAAGACCCTTCAAGATGAGTTAAAATTTATTTCCAACAATCTGTATTTGAACGGCTATCCAAGAAGACTAGTCAATAAAGTCCTTTTCTCTGAACCACCACAAAGAGAAAAAGAAGATATTCCATATATAAAAACGATTGCAATTCCGTTTGTAAGTGGCATCTCCAACAAGTTCGCCAGCCTCCTCAAACAACACAAAATAAGAGTAACATTTAAACCAATAGAATCTATTCGTAAACTACTAAGATCTCCAAAAGACAACCATCCTTTCTATAAATATGCTGGGGTTTATAATATTCCATGCGCTTGTGGCTCTAGTTACATCGGACAGACTTCGAGAAGCCTCGAAATCAGGCAAAAGGAACACATTGGCTATGTCAAAAACAACAGGCAGGATATTTCTGGCCTATTGTCTCATTTCTCTACACCTAACCATGTCATCGAGTGGGCCAAAAGCTGTTCTCCTTACATAGAGGAAGATTACCATTCAAGAATTTTCAAAGAAGCAGCCACAGGCACCTGTTCTACTGTCAACCTTAACAGAAATCAAGGCCTAATACTCCCAGAGATATGGAAAACCCTAATCAGAACTTTAAAAATGGAAGAAATGAACTTTAATACAAATTACAGAAAGTTCTTAGCAACAGCTAGCTAACCTTGTACACGCTATACGTGTTTCACGCACGTTCGATACTATTCTATTTGTAATTATTCTAGTCAGTTTTTTACAGTTATTTTTGTCAGTTTTGCAGTTATGCATAATTGTGAGATTGTTTAAACTTATAAGTGCCCTGAAGATGCTAACAGTTAAAGTGTGGCGAAACGTGTTGGTTCAGTTTAATAAAATTGATCAACACTTGATCTGTAAACCATATATTATTATTATACAAGCAATTAATTATTGACTTATTGCTCTGACCAGCTGTCTTTGTGAGATAGAGAAAATGATTAATGCCAAGACTTCTGGTATTTAGAAAGCACCAAGTTTCTCTCTGGTTGTTAGTCATGAAGAAGTGCATCGTCAAATAGAGATGGTGGGTGCAAAAAGGGTAATCATAATGAGAGACTTTAATTATCCAAATATTGATTGGGCAGCAGTAAAGTCTCATGAGAAGAATGAAGCTAAATTTATTGAGTTGTTGCAGGACAACTTCCTCAAGCAGCATGTGAAAAAGGAACTTGAGGTCAAAAAGTGTTAGATTTGATTATAGTGTCAGAGGGTGTTCCAGTTAAACAGGTAACTATTCTGACTCAAGTTGGTGACAGTGATCATGCGATACTCACTTGGGAAGTGACTAAGTTTATGAATGTTCCATTCAGAAAAGGTTATATGCTAAACTACAAAGCAGGAATTTATGACCATCTGAGGAGTATACTGAGTTGAGCAGAATGGTATTGTTGATGAATGGGAAGAATATTGACAGTGCATGGAAAGCATTTAAAAAGTACTTAAATGATGCGATATCAGAATGTGTCCTGAGAGTTCGAAGAATAAATAGGGTAGGAGTGAAATGGATGTGTAATTTTATTAAGCAAGAGATTTGTAAGAACCAGATGATATGGAAGGAATACTGTGCGAATAAGAACGATATCCATTATGAAAATTATAAGCAGCAGGCCAGAAGGATCACAACTGTTGTACAAAAGCTAATCTGAGTATGAAAAGAAACTGGCTCTGTGAGCTAAAGACAACCCACAAGAATTCTATCGATATGCTACAAGTAAACAACAAAATAAATATGAAAAATTAACTCTACCAAATGCAGTTGGTGTAAGAGTGACAGATGCAGAAGAGGTTGTTCAACTAATGAGTATCCATATTGCTAAAAGCTATCAACCTAGTGTATGAAGAAGAGGTATTAGAGCTATTGCACAAACTGAATAAGAATTCAGCAATAGGGACTGATGGGATATCAGCACGTGTGCTAAAACAGTGTTTAGCTAAACTGATTATTCCTTTGACCAGGCTGTTCAATATGAGTCTCAGAACAGGAAAGATTCTGCAGGAATGGAAAGAATGTATGATAATTCCATTGCACAAGGGTGGTCCAAAGACTGTCCAACTATTGACCAATTAGTGTCTCAGGAGTGGTAGTAAAGATTTTGGAAAAATTGGTTAGGGCTTGCATTCAGAAATGGTTCGACAGCGAATCTCTACTTTGCAATGAGCAACATTTATTTACTTATTCTTATGGCAAAAGGAATACAGAACAGCTACATGTCAATGTCCAGTCTGGAAAGCCAAAGCCTCATCCATCACTTGTGGATGTCCTGTAGGCCACCACCATGAAATTGGCACCTTGGGCAGTCGTTCACAATATGAGTAATCATCTGAGCAAAGAGAGAACAATCACAATATCGGTGGTCTAACAGCCCCCATTTATGAAGTAGGTAGCTACATCTGCCCTGGTTAGTTCTGATCCTGTTGAGTGATGACCAAATCATCCTAGGAAGAGCAAAACCAGGCTGCAGAGCACAGGAATCTTCTACCAGGAAGCTGTTTGTTGGGAGATTGTTGGACCAGTATTTTCTCCATGTCAGGTGTTGTTGGCAGGGAAGTTGAAGAGAGTTCGTCAATGGACCAGAAAGGCTTTCTAGATTTTAGGCGAAGACTAGGTGGATTTATGAGAGTCTGGTGCAGGAGTGGGTTGCTCATTGCTTTATTAAATTCTTTAATTGAGGCTTGTCTTCTCCGTATGTTTGGCGGAGCAATGTTAGATAGGACAGGCAGCCAGGAGAGAAGGGTGCTTCTCACTGTTCCACTAATTGTGTGCATGGTAGAGTTTAGCTGGGTGTCTATAATGTTAGTGTGTGCACTTGTTTCCCAGACAAGGGCACAATATTCTGCTGCAGATGGGTTTACTAAGGGAAGGTCATGTTTAGCAACTTGCTCACATTCTATAATAATGTTACCATTGAACTAAACAAGGGTAATGGATACACCGTGATACTTTGGATTTTTAATGCTTTTGACAGAATACAGCATGGAAGACTGTTGCATAAATTGGAGAATATGGTTTTGGATTATAAAATATTCACATGGTTAAGAAGATGGCTGACTGACAAATATCAAAGAGTGGTATACAGTGGATGTGAGTCTGCAAGATTTAAGGTACTAGTGGTGTACCACATGGATCAGTCCTTCGTCCACTGTTATTCAATCTGTACATTAATGATATTAGGAAGGATTTGACAGGCAACATACAGTTATTTGCTGATGATGCCAAGATAGGTATGGTAATCAGGAATGCAGCTGATATGCAGTACTTGCAGCATGATTGAATAGGCTGGAATTATGAGCATGGCAAAATGGATGTCAGTTCAATGTAAAGTCATACACTTTGGTGTGATTAGAGATCCAATGTTGTATTATATTGGTGGGATTACGGTAGAAGGAACTGAATAGGCTAGGGATCTTAGAGTGTTAGTAAACAACAAGTTGAAATTCAGGGGATAAGTAGCAAAGATTGCAAATACAACTCGAAAGATAATTGCAATGCTGAAACAAATTTTAACATGTAAAGATAAGGATGTCATTTTGCCTCTTTAGAAGGGGAAGATTGTTAAAAATGATATCAGAATTGTGGAATACTGTGACAGGAAAGGTGCCAGAAAGAAAAATATATCAGGAAACAAAGAAAAGCAGAGACAGAATAACAATTCTGTGTTACTCAAATGCTTCATGAGCAGAAATTAAAATTAGTCATAGTGGAAAAATCTAACTCTCTTAAAAGTCTGAAGGACACAACAAATATTCCAGCAGATTATCATAATACTAGATCCGCATGGATGATTATGGATATTTTTGAAAAAAGGGGAAAGGCAAATTCATTCCTTATGTTAAAACATTTCTCTCTCAGAAAAGTCTTCCCCACAAATCAAATTATGGGGAAGTTATTAGATAGCACTCCATCCCTTCCTCCAGCAAAAAAACTTTCTGCAGAAAATAGCCAAATGTAACATCACTAGTTCAACCTGTGGACCAGAGTGTGATTGAGACCATGAAATGATTGTATAGAAAAACTCTGATGTTGGACTTCATTATGGTAGAGAAAAATACTCTTTTATTTTGGAAGTCTCTAACAATTAAAGAATGCTATCAATAACATTTCTACAGCCTGGACAGAAGTTAAAAGTAAAACAGCTGAAAAATCATTCAAAAAAATAGTGTCCGATAACTTTACGAATACTGAAAATAATTTGGAAGTGGAAGACTTAAATAATAGGGCAAAAATTGATTCTGATATTTAAAAATCAATTCAAAATACTGACATCTGCAAAGACTAGGATGAGGAAAACATTAACAAGTGTTTAAATATAGACAAAAATGAAGCAGGATTATGAAAAAATGACTGACAATGACTTAATCCAAAATCTGAAAGAACCAATGCTGATAGCAGGATTAAGCATTTTTCTTGACAAGGACAATGTTGAGGAACTACAACCAGCTTACAAAGTAAGTTGTAATGAAGTCCTAACAGCTGCAGAAACATTACTTAAATTCGTGGAAAGTCAAGATGATGTTGATTACATGTGTTGCTGAGGTTGCTTCCATAAATGAGTTTCCACTCTTTCCTCCTGGTATTTTGGAAAAAAAAAAAAATAATGGGGAGGAGGGATGTATAGCTTGGAAAAACACCAAAGTATCAAGCTTCTAGTAATTGGGCATGTGAACAGGCATTGAGTCAGAAGTTTGCTAGTTCTTTGCATTTCACATAGGCTATGTATAGGTCTCCTCCCAGTCAAGTAATTTTGATTTTAATTAATCCATTACTGTCGTAATGATATTTAAAAAGAAATGGAACTTGTTAACTTACTTCCCATCCTTAAAAAAACTATTCCCAAGAAAATGCAACTAGTTGTTAGTTCCAGTTTATTCTGCATTTGTAATATATAATATTCCAATGTTTTTAGTATATAAATTTATTTTCTATTAAACAACCTAAATGGTTATATAAATGAAATACATATATGCTTTGTATGCATGTTATTTCAATAGCATCCAAATGCCATTTTAATTTCAATGTTTGCTTTGCATTCCTACAATTACTGATGTGTAAATACATCAAGGCCAGTAAAGGTATTAAATTCTTGCCATATTATTATTATATAAAACCACTCAATAATTTTAAGCTTATATGGAACATTATGACAATTCCAACAATTACAAATACAAATTTGTTTCAAAAACTTATAAATGTAAAAGATAAAGGAAATACCTACTTGTAAAATAAACTGGCTTTCCTACTATTCCATTATCAACATCATTCACTTTCACTCTTCCTGAATCATATGCTTTTACCAAATATGGACTTCCTGCAATCAACTGACCATCAACTCGAACTTCTACAGAGTGGTCACCTAGAATTTTCAAATACACAAATGTTAGTTTTATATCTGTAAATTTTTCACACATATATGTAATGATATATCTTCAACCTACTTGGTTTTTTTCAAGAATTCCTTTGAAGAGTATATCAATTCAATCAATGATGTTTGAAAATCTGTACTTATTAATATAATTACAGATTTCCAAAGAGCTACAACTGTAAAATAAGTCAATTCCTGAGTTGTGCAGGAGGAATGCTGTGGAGTTTCTGGATGCATGCAGTCAGCTTGATATACAAAAGGATTTATATAAATGCAAATGTTTTTCACTTGAATGGAATGGATTCAGAGAAACTAGCATGTTTAGGAGGATGCAGGTGAGTATGAGTGCAGGCATCATACAGGTGAGTGGGAATGATGCTGAATGTAGCTCCCCCAGGTTTGTGAGGGAGAATGTAGAATGACTGGGGTATTGCTGTTTATGTATACTAATACCAGAAATATTCAGAATAAAGGAAAGAAGTTTTCAGCATTAGTTAATTTAACCTGATCAAAAGTTACAGGTATCAGTGAGAAATGGTTGATGGAGGATGATATAGTTACATGAGATAGAATGCAAGGGACATAGCATTTTCAGAGAGGACAGAGAGAACAGAATGGGTGGAAGATTAAACTAATGATAGCTAAAGAACTGAAGCCAAAAAGAATAGAAGTACAGCAGGAGGACAGGGATGCAGACAACAGTTCATTTCAGGCTGTATAGTATGAGATCAGTGCCAACAGGATAAAATATATAGTTAGTTTGCTATAGGGCAGAGGATAGATGGAAGAATTGTGGATGGCATGCATTGGCAAATTAGCATAATGAGTTAATGAGTACAGATAACTAATTGTTATGGGAAACTTCAATCCAGAAAGCACAGTGTGAAATGAGGAACAGTCAAAGGTAGGGAAGCAAATATAATATATACATCAGTTTGTCATAATTATCTGCCTCATAATTCTTTCTTAACAGAAAATTCTGCCTGTCTGGCACTCTCCCAGGCAAAGACCACATGACCGCTTTTCCCAAGTAGATGCAGCGTGGCTATAATGGTTGCTACTAATTTCTCTGATGATGTGACCAGATCCAGCACTCTTGATCCTTGAGTCCTCACCAATACAGGTTGTCTCATATAATTATCACGAACAGGTGTCCCTCTGGCAGCAGTACTACTCATTGTTGCTCATGTGATCATAGAGATACACCTCTACTGACAAATAGCAACAATGGTACTGAAGGAACTTTTAAAATAAAGTTTATCCTAGGACTTATAATTACGAAGAACTTTTAAGCCAACACAGTGATGCAAAATAAAAGTTCATTACTTCGAAGGAAAAGTTTCCAATACCCCCCCCCCCCAATTCAATGGCATCTTCTCCTTGATGGGGTGGTGGTATTTGTGTGTGTGTGTGGTAAGAACCTGTGTATCCCTATGATCACATGAGCTATAAAGAGTAGTACTGCTACCAGCAGGATACCTGTGAAGTCCTGCAGAAATGGCATTTGTATCCACAGCACCAGACAAACCAAAGAATAAGCATTCTAAGTTTAATCCTTGCTGCTGACTAGAGGAACTTTTTTTAAGCCACTCTTTGACTGATTCCCAAGTTAGTCGACCTCTGGCTCAGGCAAGTAGGGTGGAAACTCAGGTTTTAACCACAGAACTCAAGAAAAAGATGGTATAATCACACTATTTCAGAGAATAATACATTGTGTTAGGGACCACAAGATGGAGGCAGTTGTCTGCCATATTCTCTTCACCTGATGCTGTTTAAAGTTGTTGATAGTTTTGGGACAGCTACCTTTGACTGGCTAAGGGTGGAGATTGATTTCCCCGCAATCTCTAAAAGATAGGGATAAAATACCCTTGCATATTCCCCTATGGCATAAGTGGATTACTGCTACTAGGGGGAGGCCAGATGAATGAAGAAGGGGATTAGGAAAATTAGTCACTCTGCCCTTCCAACCCCACCTTGTAAATATTTACTTGTCATAAAATAAGCATTACTGAATCTTCCTTGAATGGACTTAAATGGTTAATGACCCAAGCCACAGAAAAGGGTTATGAAACTCAAGAAGTTTATACAGAGCAGGGACACTTCAGAAACCATGAAATTAAACAGATAATGAATTGATCTAGAAGGAATGTAAGAATTGAGATGCAAAGTAAGGGAAAGTATAAAGCATTTCAAAAACAAACAAAGAACAAGGTACTGACATAAGAACAGCAGATGAACTCACTGAGATGAAAAATGAAAAATTATCCTCAGAATAGAGTCACTCACCACTCACTCAGTTATATATGAAAGGATTGCTGGAAGAAGTGAGATGGAAACTGAGAGTGAAAATTGAAAATCATTAGCTTGTTACAAAGATATGATAACAGCAAATTAAGAACGGCTATGATGGCAAATAATTTGATACATAGGCTATGTAGAAGTAGGGCATGTGAATTTTTTGATGTGGGAGAATACAATGGAAGAACTAATTTATATAAGAGGTGTGTCCTACACCCCCTCTTATATAAAGGGACCAGATGAGCAGATAGTATGATCTGTTCTTCTGATCCCCGTTTTGTTAGATGAACTGAAAAAACTAAAAACAATCTGATGTCTAATGGATACAACAAACTACCATTCAAAAAAGTATTGATAATCATCATCCTTCCTCCTGACTACAATCTGATGTGAAAAGAATTTCAATATCCCACTTTAAAGGAACTTCAGAACAAACAGCACGGATTCTTCAATATTTCAATCTATATACTTCCTTCAAACCAGCTCGGAAACTGTTTTCCTTTCTAGCATCCACAAAGGATGCACTACCATCTCTTTCCTTACCAGGTGTCTATCAGTACTCTCCTCATGCCATCATTGTTATTTCAGATAGAATGTCTGTTCTGCATTGATTAAAACTGAAGAACATCAAGAGTATATTAGAATTTTGAAATCTGACAAGTCTGGCCTTCCTTTGCATGCCATTAACACTAGGGACAGAGTTCTATGGAACCAGACTAAACTTCAATCCATCAAGTTCAAATTTGCACATCTCAAACACTATGAAATCATTCAAACCTGACCTGATCAGACTGCATGCTGATATACAAATTTTGAGACGTGATCACTATTAACTTTTCATAATTTTTTTTTTAAATCTACACAACTTTTAAGAATTGTTCCTTTGAACCCTAATAGTATAATATCAATTACTTCAGCTGCGACTGAGGCACGAGCTAATATGTACATGAATTATGACTCATTATTGTGATTCATCTTTTGAATGTAGTTAAGGGTCAGTCTCCTTGATGAAGTACATATAACATTGGATGAAATACATCATTATCATCAAATTCCTGCCATCTACCCTCAAAGGGTGTACAGGATATGACAGTATTACATGAAAAATTTACATCATTACTAACTTCCTATCTACAATTTTCCTCCAGATCACTCTGTTACTTGTCAAAACTCCAATATTATCAGATATTATTTAAGTTAAGGGATATTACATCCCATATCGTTTCTTAGCCGAATATAGTAGAAACTATATAAAGTTCAGCAATTCCAAGCGTAAGCAAATACCTGGATACTGCAGCAACTGACCCTAAAGGTAGTGCAAGCTGAGGCAACTCAGGTCTAAGGTGGAGCAAGCTCCGATCACTATTCTTGATATTTACCCATAATGTGAACATAGCTTCTAGGAGCTGTATTTCTGTTCTACATTATGAGAGAAGGGCACTACCCAGACCGGTTTAAACCTTATGTATAGGTGAAGTGGGCTCTAAAAATAAGACAATCCCGAAAGATCGCCCAACTCAGCGTTGTTCCACTCGATGACAGGCTCACCCCATCACCGAGAAGAACTTCTCGGCATTGGCTCTACCCAGTGGCAGGCTCACCCTACCACCAAGCAGAGCCATAATCTCAGTGGTGGCCCCACTCAGAGACAGGCAAAAACCTACCTCCAAGTGGAGCCTCTCAAAGCCAGATCCGCCCTGCACAGGTTTCCACCCTCATTGGGGTCTCATCAGTGAGTAGGTAGATCTAGTTAATATCAAGTTTGTAGCGAACAGAACTTACAACCCTTCTATGAGTATTGCCGAGAGGTGTCCTAATAAATTATTAGATATATGAAGAGCCAAAGGCTTCAATTCGGCAACATATGTAGAACAGAAATACAGCTCCTAGGAGCTATGTTCACATTATGGGTAAATATCAAGAATAGTGATCGGAGCTTGCTCCACCTTAGACATGAGTTGCCTCAGCTTGCACTACCTTTAGAGTCAGTTGCTGCAGTATCCAGGTATTTACTTACGCTTGGAATCGCCGAACTTTATATAGTTTCTACTATATTCGGCTTGAAACTCTTTGAGTTTCTTATTCGGCTAAGAAACGATATGGGAAGTAATATCCCTTAACTTAAACAAGTCATATGTCGCCGAATTGAAGCCTTTGGCTCTTCATATATCTAATCAGATATTATATTTCTGTCGTCTAAGGCACTTTGTACCGTATCAATCCACCAATATCTTGGTCATCCTCTGGGTCATTTTTCCTTCCAACCTGGCAGAGAACACTTGTTTTGCCAATCTTTCCTCGCCCACTCTGTTAAAATGACCATACCACGTGAGATTAGCTCTGCTAACGCATTCCTGGATGCCGACAATTTCAAGTTCTTTCCTAATATCTTCATTTTTAATATATTGCCATTGATGCCTTCTGTTCATGCCGCTAATCTTTCTCAGGATTCTCATATCTGTGGTCTCTAGTCTTTGGTCAAGTGTTTTACTTCTGACCCAGCTCTCAGATCCATAAGTTAAAACTGGTTTGAACACCATCTTGTATACAGCTAATTTAGTGTTCCGACTAATTTCTCTCTTATTCCATATGAATTTATTCAATTGACTTCTTACTATACCAGCTTTATTGATTATGTTGTCTTTTTCCATATTTAATTTACCATTTTCACTAAAAATCATGCCTAAGTAGGTGAAATGTTTTACTTGTTCCACAGGTTCTCCATTCACAATGCAGTTGACATTTTCAACGATTCTGCCTATTTTCATTGTCTTTGTCTTTTTATTGCTGATCTTCATACCATATCTATTACAACAGTTATTCAATTTAGTCAAGGACTCTTGCAGACTCGTAGCGGATTTATTGATAAGTATACCATCATCCACATAAAGCAAAGAGCTTTATGTGGATGATGGATGATATTTTTTTTATCATATATTTGCTTTATGTGGATGATATTTAATATCATCCACATAAAGCAAAGAGCTTTATGTGGATGATATTAACATCTCAAATTTTGATATCATGCTTAATACTACTTTCCTTCATAATGTTATCCATATCGATAATGAATAACAGAGGGGATAATGTACATCCTTGTCTCACACCAGATTTAACATTAAACCATCTTCCTGTACTTCCATCAATTCTAACTGCTGACTTACAACAAATAAAGACTAAGCACTGCTTGATATAATGCCCATTGACACCATATAACTGTAGCGTAGTGAATAGCTTCTCTCTTGGCACCTTGTCATATGCCTTTTCCAAATCCACAAAACTTAAATACAGATCTTTGTTATATTCCCATGCTTTCTCGACTATTTGTCGTAAAGTGAAGATCTGATCCTGACAGCCTCTATTTGACCTGAATCCAGCTTGTTCTTCCCCAAGCTTTTCTTCTACAATTCTTCTCAAAGGTTTCTCAAGTATACTTGCATGTATCTTACCAGAAACACTCAGTAGGGAAATACCTCTGTAATTCTCACATTCAGTTTTATTTCCCTTTTTATATATGGTTACTATGAGAGCTCTACTCCAATCATCGGGAATTCGTTCCTCTGTCCAGGCCTCCTGAAACATGCAGTGCAGCCACTGCAAGACTTTTATACCACCACACTTCAGCATTTCTGGTCGAATATCATCTACTCCTGCTGCCTTTCCACATTTTAATCCTTTGGTGGTTTTTTCGACTTCAAGTATGGATATGTATTCCTGACTGCATGCCTGGTCAGTGTTTTTTTACCGCTGTGCTATCACTGCTTGTTTTATTTAGCAATTTCTTGAAGTAATTACTCCATACTTCAAGGATATCTTTTTCTCCTGTTTTCATGTCACCTGTATCATCTCTAAATCCTTTTACAGTACTTTCTCCTCCATTTCTAAGTTTCTTCAACAACCTCCAAAATATCTTGCCACCTTCTTGATATTTATTTTCTATGTTCTTGCCAAAGTCCTCCCATGACTTTTATTTAGCTAGTTTTACACAGTGTTTAGCTTTCTTACATTTGTCTCTGTATTCTCTAAGAGCACAAGCTGACTTATTTGCCAGGAACTTTTGATATGCTTTCGTCTTTTCCTTCACTGTCTCTTTAACTTGCTGTGTGCACCATGGAGTTCTGATTTTTCTATCCTTGCAGACAACTCAACACATGCCGCTCTGACTGAATCAATCAAGGTTTTCTTCAAGGCTTGCCACTGAATCTCTAAAGTTTGGTTCCTGTTCTCAAACTCTTTCATTTTCTTCAATAATCTTTGTGTATTTTAGTCTACAGTTCACATCAGAGAACTGCTCAACTTTTATTCACTTTAAAACTTTCTTACATGTCATTCTTTTCAATATGAAATTCAATTTTATTCTGCTCAAGAATAAATAGTGATCACTTCCAATTTCAAATCCTCTGTACACTCCGGTGTCCTGCACCAGGGAGAAAACATCACTATCAACAATAACATAGTCAATGAGATTTTTCTGATTTCTTGCCTCTTCTCTCCATGTGAATTTGTGCACATTTTTATGTTGGAACATGGTGTTAGTAATAACCAGTCCTTCCTGAGCAGAAATCCAACAAATATTTGTCATTATTATTAGCTTTACACTTTTCTCCAAATTTTCCCAAAACATTTTTGTCTGACAATCACTTCCTACTCTGCTATTTAGATCCCCAACAAGGACCAACTTTTCCTTTTTCATTGTGTCAGTTGCTTTTTCTAAAGCTTCAAACTATTCCTCCACTTCTACCTTAGTAGAACCTTCTGTGAGACCATAGGCACAAATAAGTCTCATTATCCAGTTCCCCATTTTGATATTTGCCCACATCACTCTACTAGAGACTGCCTGCCATTCAAGAAGATTAGCCTCGTATTTAGTGTTGAATACAATGGCTACTCCTTCTTTTCCTTGATTATCATTGCCTGAATATAACATTTTGTATTTATTGCTCAGAAAGATCTCATCAGTTTTTGTGTTTTTTGTTTCAGTCACCTCTATTATGTCGATCTGGTACTTATTAATTCCTCAACTAGCTCCATTTCTTTGCCGTTCAGGCTTCTTATGTTGATAGTACTGATCTTTAACTCTGGTGATGTTGGGTTGGGGTGTTTTTTTCAGATTTGTTCCAGTAGTTGACTTTTCGCTGTTCACCCTGGTTCCCTGGTGAAAATAACGGGGAGGGGGGGCTTGTTTAACTGGGCGACGCCCCAGCCGGCATGAAATTCTGTCATGTTGTACCATCATTTTGTAATTTGGTTTAGGTCAATAAGAATTACAATTTCATTGGCTAAATCCCAAATTGTCAGCCCATCCTCGTTCATTCAGTATCCAGGTAGATAACCAACAGGGTGCATCACGAGAAGGTGAGGATTGGACATTAGGTCAGAAGCCCTGGTCGGTTCTCCACATTCCTTTAAAGGCTATGTGGAGGTCTCTTCTCAGTTATACAGCTTTGACCCTTAAGTACCCCGGATGAAATATATTGGAGTTTTAAATAAAATTCTATATAATTTTTTTGCTACATGTGTAAGCTGTAAAGTTACTTTATAATGTTGAATGCACATGTCCCATTAAAGATATTAAACCTAATGAAGAAATGTAGCAATGTCAGAACAAGCATGCTACAGTTTAATGGAATAAGATCCTCAAATTTTAGTGCTTTGGTCTAGAGAATGGGAATACCATTTCAATGTTGCTTAGTGTAAAGGTATGCACTTGGGTCAGAGATGGAATGAAGTTTATCATATTGTAGGAACTTTGCTTCAGGAGATGGAGGAAGCAAGGTATCTGGATAACTTGGTGGATAGGGAACTGAAGTTCAGTGGACACATCACAAAAGTTGTAAGGGTTACCTAACAATTTGCAGCTATAATGCACAGAACGTGTAGTTCCACTCTATAGGGTGCTAATTAGGTCTCACCAAATTTCTGTGCACAAAAAAGAGATTTTTTGCTTGGCAGGTAGTGAATGAGTGGAACACATTTTCAGAGTGGATAGTGAGTGTTTCAACACTGGATGTGTTCAAGACAAGGTATGATATTTATTGTATAATGTCCAGACTCCATGGAGATTTGGAAGTAATGCTAATACTAAAATCACTAATAAGACATCTGAGGAAGAAAGGCATCGTCTTGTGAATCCCATTTAGCTTCCGAGAAACGTAGTAGAGAGACAGTTAAAAATAAATATAAGAGAAACAATAATATCAGTATACTTCCCTAATTAGAGAAAATGCTTAAGATATAAAATAATGCTCATAGAACTTAAAATTGTATTTAAAAATGAGAATTAAAAATCAAAGACAATAGAATGAATAATTAAAAGTAAGTAGATATAATAACAAAGATGAATATGAAATTTAAAATCTCTGCTTCCACATTTACCTTTCACAATTCTCACCTAACAGAAATAAAAATAGAAAGGAAAATACAAAATAAGCACTAGACCCATTTTTTACATGCAGAAAAAAACAAGCTGAGATCTCTACAAATCTTTGAAAATAAATCCCTTAGAACATTCTTAGTCTGTGAGAGATAACACAATAGGTGAATGGAGAAGACAGTCAAGAGCTATACCAACTTACAAGCCTCCAATACTAACTAACAAAATTAGAGACTGCTTGGGGAATAGGGAATGGAAAGCATTAAATGAAAGCATTTAATGCTTTCATTTAATGACAACAAGCAATAAATGAAATCCAAGAGAAGGAAACACAGAGGAAGTCTGCATTAATGTTGGGAGGCAAAATCCCATTACCACTGTATGAGTCTGGTCAACTCAACTTTATCTGAAAAGTCCTTGTATGGCTTCTTCACATCCTAGATAAAATATGAATCCAGTCTGTCCAATCTAAGGGTGTCACTGATACTGACTTAATAGTTCTTCACTACATCATTTATCATGTCCTAAAATTCCTGTAAATGAAATTAAAACAAATATACTAAATAATCCACATATCTGTTTTTTGCACACAAGGAAACTTATTGCAATATACCAAATAGATCTAACAGCCTTGCAAATTTTTGAAAACATGTTTGGACCAGTAAGTGATAACACAATAGGAGAATGGAAGAAGACATAATCAAGAGTTACACTAACAAACACCATGATAAATGAAGAAATCAGGGATTGCTTAGACATACAGAAAGAATAGGAAAGAGAAGAAAAGGAAAGGAAGCAAGGAAGGGTTAAAATTAGAATTTAACAATCCAAGTATTTAAGATGAGACCCAAGGGAAACAGCTAAGAGTAAGACTGAGTTATGTGGAGAGGTGCACATCTGGACTTAGTCGAGATAGGAATCTCTGGTTTAGAGTGGAAGAGCACAAGACAGATAAGAACAGAAGAAGATAGTACTTACAGCAGAGAACCTTAGAGATTCAATAATGTAGAGGAAGAATACTTGTTTACAATATATCAAAAATAAACAGGCTTACCAACATCAACTGGAGTGTATTCCATTTTATATCCATTAGTAAAATTTCCACTTGTGTAGCATTTCAAGGGATGCTGGCTGGGACCTTCAAAACATAAATATTATTTTATTAAAAACTTAAAAAAATATATATATCCAAAATTATTATTTTGTATTAACACTAATAATAATCATACTATCTCATGAATTCTTGGGGACCAAATAAAAATTACTTTTAGGTTTTGAAAGATGGAAAAAATTAAGAAAGTGCATATGATTATTATATGTAATGGAGAAGGAAATCAACCTCAAGAAAATATTATATATGTGCATGCATCTTGTCTTGAACCAAAACTTGCCTATCACATTTAAAAAATAAATAAATAAATACATCTTTGAAAGGGCCAAATGTAGAATAAAATCATTTCTTGTATTGTATAAATGGCAAGTAATGCTTACAGTCTCCTTGTGCACAACTATTGTCCATCTATTGTTATGACCTTACTCACACATACAGATGACACCACTATAATAACCTAAGACAGCTGACATCCAACTCTTTTATACATAAACAAGGCAACTCATTTCCTTTGTGTATCAAAGTCACATGTTGCACTGGGTGCTTCCTCTAGTCTTTCGTCACAAAAACATCAGAATAATCACAAATAACCTATATATCAATCTGCATTCAAAATCTGTGCTATAAATTTAGACTCATTCTATACTTATTATGAGAAAAAAAAAAAAAGAAACGTCTGCAATCTAACTACTAATCTGATGTTATCTCAATCCTCTCCAATTTAATGGAGAAGTTAGTAGCAGCTAATCTCTTCACAACTTGCAGATCCCATCACTTAATCAGTGACCACTAGGATGCATAACACTACTAAAGATGCAGACAGAATCACCTAGTGTATATCATACATCTTTGGATGAATACCATGGAAAGGTTTGTAAAAACTTTTCATGTTATTCATCCAACTAGTGCTGCAAAGTTTGACAGTGCTAGGTCATTTGATTGAGGATGGCACAGTGGCCTAGTCAAAGTGCTGTTCTACATTCTGTCTTTAATGTTATTCTGCTAGGTGGGCAGTTTCCTTTCTTTGAGATTTCTGTATTAATGAAGGAGTGAACTAGTTCTCTCACTGACCCTCTTTTTCCTATGATGAATGATCTTCTCTCACTAATCTCAGATCCTATCCACAGGTACAGAACCTGTGGATAGGATTTCATGATAGTACCCTCCATTCTTCCTACTCATTTGAGAAACTAAAATGGGATGTGTGATACTTTGCTGTAACGCACATCCCCAAGCTTCAAGAATACACCAAAAGCATGCTACCAATGTTAATCTCCATGCTTTTTTTTTTTTTTTTTTTTTCATGGGATGAGAAGAACTTCATGCTTGTCAATTTCAGAGCTACTAAAATATTAAAATACTAAAATCCTTAAAAAATAATATTACTTAACTTCCCTTTATCTTCAATAATATCCAGCTACTCGGACAAAATTAAATCTCTTTTTGGGCTGACTTTCACTTCCAACTTTTCCTAGCACACAAATATATTAATCCATAGCTTATTCAGCCTTCAAAAACCATTGTGTCCTTTTTTGTTCCAAACATTACTTCTTCACTTCTTACCTGCCTGTCTGCTATGTACAATTCTAAATCTTAAAATACTGTTCTTGTATTTGCTGTACCAAAATCTTCTCGATGTGTTGAAAAATCCTTGATACTGTTCAATAGAAAACAATTCAGGTAACTGATAACTCCTCTTATAGGAGAAGGGGGGGGGGGCTGAAAAGTTCTGATAAATACCTAGAACAAAAATGATATTAAAGCAACACAGAGGTGCAGACCATCATCAATTTTTTCATGCTGCAAGAAAGTCTGCAACTGAGATTCACCAAACTATGTGAGACTTTAGGGGACTGTGTCCCAGCATATCCAACAGTTGCCAGATGGATGGATGGATGGATGGCCAAGTCTAAAACTGGGACAGTTTTAGACTTGGCCATCCTGAGACAACAGATGTCCCAGGTCAGGAAAACCTTCCACAGTAATTACATCTGAAAGCATCAACGCAGGGTATACTATAATCCTTGATGATAGATGAATACAGTCAAAAACATTGCAAAGACTCTGGAGATACCCAGAGTCTTTGCAATGAGAGTCTGGAAAATGAGTTGTAGTCATTATCCATCAACATCCAGACATGTAGAAGCTCTCAACGAAGTGGGTCCCTAAATGCTGACTAAAAGAGAGAACATGTGCTGTCATCTCAAGGGATTTTGGGTACAAGTGCACATTTTTTGGCTTATATTGTGACTGTTGATGAAACATGGCTTCATCACTATGACTCAGAGACCAAACAACAATGGAGTGGACATACAAAGGTTCTTCATAGCCAAAGAAGTTCTGAACCCAAAAGTCAGCGCGGAAGTTCTTGCCATTATCTTTTGGGATATGGATGGTGTAATCCTTACCAAATACCTCAAAAAAGGTGAAACTATTACATCAGCAAGTTATTCAACAGCTCTGAAGGAATTGAAGGGGTAATGAAGGAAAAACGCTGCAGAAAACTGACCAGAGGTATATTGCATATTATTATTATTATTATTACGTGACGCCTCCAAGGAGTCCAAAGACTTATCAAGGGAGGGCACCTACTCTACAACTCTCCGTCTCCACCACTCACAATCCACCAACTACAACGAACAGCAACTAGCATCATCATCCACACCAATGCCATCTACTGCCCACCAGGGGCAGTAGATGGCATTGGTGTGGATGATGATGCTAGTTGCTGTTCCACCACTAGTATTTTCACAGACAATCACAAAATCCATGCCCACAGCATGATATGAACCTACAGGTTGGAGAGCGGATATTCTAACCACTCAGCGAACCAGGCTGGCAGGACAATGCAGCTGCTCACACTGCTCATGAAACCCAATAGACAATACACAACTTGGGCTTTCGATGTCTGCCTCATCCCCTATTTGCCAGACCTGTCCCCATCTGACTATTTCCTATTCCAAAATTTAAAGAAACACTTGAAAGGAACAAAATTTACAACAGATGATTGAAGTCATATCTGCAGCTGAGGAATGGCTTGTGCAACAAGGGAAAGACGTTTTTCTCAGAGGATTGGAAATGATGCAGAAGTGTTATGACAAGTGTATAACACTTTGTGGGGAATATGTAGAATAATGTGTAAGTTACATAATTCTACTTCAATTACTTCATGGTGATTATCATAACTTTTCAATATACCCTCGTACACTCTCCCCAATGATGACTATTGCACAGACACTCAACTTTACACCTTTGCTGTAAGTACTTTCATAGGAAATTTTTCACTTAATGCCCATCATTTGTCAAGAAAACATAGTTTTGTTTGATTCCATTTCTTTCTTGACACCCTTATAAAATGAAAAGAAAATGATTCACTCACCACTTCTGTCCTACTGCAAACTTATTTTCTATGGCTGCTAAACAAATCAGGGACCAGCTTGCCATCCTTTGCAGAAATACAGTATTATCAAATGTTTGCTATCAAGAGCCCATATATTCTGTTCTTTGGCAGCATCTTTTCAAAAGGACATCTTTACCATCAAAAAAAAACTACTGTACCGATGGTGTCCTAGGTATTTAATTTAATTTAATTAAAATACAGTTAAGTTATTTTTACACAATTTTGTATGACAATTTCCCATACTTTAGGGATGGCAAGAACATCATTGTGGTTTAGATTTGGTCTGTGAAGTAGGGCTTCAGCACTTTTTTTATATAAGCGTTCATATTTATATGAAGATCTGTGTAGGAGTTTCGTCTTTTCCCAGTGGATCTTGTGGTTTGGGTTTTCAACTACGTGTTGAGCGAGGCCTGATTTGAAACCCCAAACCACAAGTTACACTGGGAAAAGACAAAACTCCTACACAGATCTTCATATAAATATGAACACTTATATAAAGAAAATGCTGAAGCCCTACTTCACAGACCAAATCTAAACTGCAATGATGTTCTTGCCATCCCTAAAGTATGAGAAATTGTCATACAAAATTGTGTACAAATAACTTAACTGTAATTTAATTTTTATTTAATTTAATTAATTTAATTCAATTTAATCTAATTTAAGTTCAGGCCACAACGCACCACTGCACGCAATTTGGATTTCATTGTACGTACGCGCCCTATCCTATGTGTCATTCCTAGTACTGTACTAATGATGTCCTAAGATACCTAGGACGAAATATTTACATAATAAAAAACCTACTACTGTGGTTCACGTGTGTTAAATTTAGTCATGAATTCTCCACAGGTTTCTCTATATAATCAAAGAATTATATACACAATCATAACCTTTCATTCTTCAATTCTAGAATAAGAGAAGTGACAGATATCATAGGATATCTACCCCTTATATTCAAGAAATCTCTGAATATGTTCCTCACATAAAAAAGAAACTTCAACTTTCAGTCAAGTATAAACCCATCACCCAAATCAAGTTACTTTTACCTTCTTCTTCATCAAAAGATGAAGTACAACCTATTGCTACCTGGAATATATCAAATTCCCTGTAACTTAACCCTTTTTTTGGACACGCACCCCAACACAAAATATATTTCTGAAAATTAATCTTACAATGAACTAACTACATAGGATAATAAGTCTGATTTTTCAGAACATGTAATTAATAACATTAGCTATAGGATCATTTGGGATAATGCTAAGTTTCTACATGGAAGCATGTACAAATTTGAACATCTTTTCACAGAAAGTAATGAATTTCATCATAATCTAAAGTGATGGCCTTCTTATGCCAAAAATCTCAGAAAATGTCATTTAAAAACTGCATTAAGAGATACCACTCTCCATGTGGTTGCATTGTTGTTTCTGAATTTTCAATAACTCACGATTCTGATAATTGAAGAGTCCGATAAACAGCAGATTACTGCATTCATTTGTTAAGAGTGATGATGGGTTAAGAAATATGAACTGAAATATTTGTATACATTTTTTTCCCTACAATTTTAATTAAATTCATTTACAGTGAATACATGTTCTTATTCTAAAGGATTTTACATTATTATTCCATCAAAGAAGTCTCATTTCTCTTACATTTATGACAAAGGTTTTTCAAGGTCTTCTTTCATCGTTGAAGTAGCAATGATGTGAGTAAAGCATTTCACCTACAACTCAAAGTTTCTGGAACAGAAAACTATGTGGACAATGGAATGCAAATCAATAATTTACTAGCTTTAATAGCTAAAATTAATTATTTACAGCTGATTTTTTACTAAAATAAAGAGCCAAATGGCTTCATTTCGGTAATGCAAAATTATATAAATCAAGTGGATATTAAATCCAGCATTATTTCAAAGCCTAATATAGAAACTATAAAAGTTTCGTATGACATGAAATTTGACCAGAGAGCTTACGGGAATACACTCGCCAGAATCTATGAGTTGCTCTAGCCAGACCTTATAGGAGAACATGATCGCTGCCCAAGCATCCATATATTTGCCTTAAGGCAGAAACCTTAAGAGAGCAAAAACTCTCATTCAGTACTAAGGAACTCGAAGTGTCAGAGAGGTGTATTTTTCATAAGCAAGTTTCTTAGTACTGAACAAGATTTTTGCTCTCTTAAGGTTTCTGCCTAGTCTCTGAGGAGAACCAATCAATTCGAAACAGCTGTCAGGCCAGTGAAACCTTATCAAAATGGACCGAATATATGGACACTTGGGCAGCAACCATGTTCTCCTATAAGGTCTGGCTAGAGCAACTTGTAGATGCTGGCAAATGTATTCCAGTAAGCTCTCTGGTCAAATTTCATATGAAACTTTTATAGTTTCTGTATTAGGCTTTGAAATAATGCTGCATTTAATATCCACTTGATTTATATAAATTCACAGCTGATAGCTTAAGTTAGCATTATTACATGAAATTCAGGTTATTTTAGTCTGTCTTCACTGAGTGTGTAGACAGACTAAAATAACCTGAATAACAAGGTCACACATGTGCAAGTGGAGAGACAATGGTGCTGTCTGTGGTGATTCCTGTTGCAATGCTGATACAGCAGTCTACCAAAATCTATGTAAAATCATGCCATCCATTCTGTTACAGTTACCTGGGTTCTGTATAACTTGTGCTGCTTCCAGGAATCATCTCTCTATCTCTCTCTCTCTCACACACACACACACACATACATACACTTTGATTTAAACTGGGATATGTAAAGTAGTCAGGCTTTCTTCCATTTGATGAAGTAGTCTTTCTAAGTCATGTTGAGGTAGTCCACTTTTTGACTCCCCATTCCAGATGTATTTTTTACATTATTTTTTTCTGGCCAAAGTAGTTTGTCCTGTCTATTTGAAATATTAAGTTCTAACGCTAACAGGAGATGCTGTAGACATATGGGAAAGAGAGTCTAGGTAATCCTTGATTTGTCTTAGGCAGGTAGAAATTTTGTTTAGAGATTTGTATGCAGTTCTGATTCTGCATTGTTTCAGGAGGGAGCCCAGTTGATCTGTTGTGCTTTTGATGTAGGGTAAAGATATAGTGTGTATGTATAGTCTGGTTTGGGGGGCTGGAGGGGAGATTTATTATTCTCTTTAAGGGGTTTGGCAAGATTTTTTTAAATCCATTTTGATGGAATGATATGATTAGAATCATTGTTCCAAATGTAGTGCTGGTGCTAAGAAATGAATATGCACTACCCTAGAGGCTAAAGTTAGAGCTAAAATTCCAAATTTCTGGGCAGGATGTTGGTGTGTAATAGCATTTAGGTATCTGCTGTATTGCTATAAATAAAAATAATTTTCTTTGCACATTCTTATTCACAAAATGAAAATATTCTAAAAATGTAATTTTTACCCTGTTGATAAATCTACAGTAGTAAGGGAATGGAATTTCTGGAATTCTTGGGAAAAAATGTCTCAGGTAACATGTAGTAGAGAGGAACACAAGGATCAAGAGGTTTGGATTTGGTGCCTGCATCAAGGAATCTGATTATAACTGACCATATTGTCATGAGTTGGAAACTGAATAGACATGCAGAGATAAAAAAAAAAAAGAGAAAGGAATTTATGTGGAATTATAAGGCAAGTGACAATAATAGTCTTAGAAATCAGTTTAGGGCAGTTCCAAGGAAATGCAATGCAAGAAATATTAACAGTGCATGGGATTAAATATTTATCAATAGCAATAGCAAATTGCTTTCCTCAAGTGAAAAATACACTGCAATTTGTTGGAAAGTGGATGATCAATGAAATCAAACAGGAACTGCAGATGAAAAAGAAGTTATGGAAAAGCATAAAGAGAGAAGTGGAGAGCAGTTACATGAGGAATATAAAACTCAAACCACAAGTGACTATTATTATTATTATTATTATTACCCCAAGACCTCATGGAGTCAAAGACTCATCTGGCGGTCCTTTTATCACACACACAGCTCATCATACTATGTCTTAAAACACACTCAAACTCCTTGCAGACACCACACTCTCAGGCAAGGCATTCCATTCATTTACAACTCTGCACGAAAAAACACCTGCTTCTCACTCCCCTACTCACACAATCTTTATACGATTTCCAGGGATAACCTCTAGTTCTCCCTCGATCTCCCACTATTTTCTGTAGAACTTTTCAGCATTGATCCAATAACAACCCCTTACTAACTTGTAGGTCTCTATCATATCTCCCCTCTTCCTCCAGTCCACCAGACTCTGCAAATTACATCTTCCCAATCTTTCCTCATACTCGACATTACAGAGGTTAGAAACTACCTTAGTCAGTCACCTTTGGACCCTTTCCAACATCTCTTCGTCCCTCTGAAAACCAGGTGACCAAATCTGGGCACAATAGTCCATGTGTGGCCTAATCAAAGCCTTATACAACAAAACAAGAATCTCTCTACTTCTACAAGTCAGTGTCCTCTGCATCATTCCCATAAGCTTTTGTGTTGTCTTCACAATTCTGGTGATGTGTCCCCTAAATTTGAGATCCTTATCCACTATCACCCAAACATCTCTTATTTCCTCCACCTCTGACAATATATCCTCACCAAACATAAATTCTGCATCCCATCGTTGTTTTACAAATTTTAAAACCTTACATTTTGCAACATTGAACTCACATCCCCATTTCCATGCCCAATAACTCAATTTATTCAAGTTTTCTTGTAAAGCCACAACATCTTCTCCACTCTTCATGGTTCGTCCCAACTTTGCATCATCCGCAAACTGAATATCCCCATCCAAATCTTCACCAATATCATTAATATACAAGTTAAACAGTAATGGCCCCCAAAACAGACCCCTGAGGCACTCCACTAGTGACTTTCCTTTTCCTGGATATATCTCCCCCATTCACAACTTGTTGATAACTATCAGATAGCCAGTCTCCAATCCAATGCACCAATCTAATATCTAACCCCATCTGCTCTAGGTTTGACTGTCAACTTATCATGAGGTACTCTATCAAAAGCCTTTGTGAAATCCAAGTATATTACTGTGTATCATTCTCCTCTGTTTAAGGAAGCAGTCACTTTATTGTAGTAAGTAGATTACTAAAACATAACCTCCCTTTTAGCTAATCCATGCTGTCCATCAAAGATAATACCATTGTTGTCAACCCAATTCTGGATCCTAGTTCTCACAAGCTTCTCCAACAACTTAACCACAACAGATAGGCCTATAGTTTGATGCTTGAGTTCGATCACCTCCTTTATGAAGTGGCACAATCTTGCCCTCCTTCCACTCCTTAGGAACTTGACCGAGTGCAAGACTCATATTAAAAAAATATGCCAAGGCAGGTGTCAACTCCCTGGCACCTTCTTTCAGAATAAGTGGTGATATATTATCAAGTCCCACAGCCTTACTAACATCTAGTTTGCTCAACTCCCCATACACCTCTTGCTCACTTACAGTCAGTCTCTCTTCTGCATCATCAATATAATAAGTATAGTAGACTAGTATAATAAGGAAGACAAAAATGGAATATGAAAAGAGATCACCCTAGTGCAAAGAAAATTCTAAAGAATTCTTTCTTTGTATGGTCAGTAGGAGAAGAAATAACTGTGGATGAATGACTATGCTAGATGAAAAAAAAAAAAAAAAGGGGGGTGGTCCACTGAACAATAGTGCCATTGCACAAGGGTAAAATGGAGTAAAATGGATATGTCAAACTATACACCAATATTTCTTCTGTAGTTTTTAAGATTTTGGAACTCCAGAAAGTTCATCATGGATTTTTAAGGAGCACTCTTCTTTCAGTAATTTGCTTTGTCTTTTACAATAAGGTGACAAGAGTGTTGATGAGTGAACTGTACGTATTGCCATTTTTTTTTGGATTTTACAAAGACATTTGATAGGGCACCTCATAATAAGTTGATATTTAAGTTACAATATGTGGGATTAGATATCAGGTAAGTGTATTGGATTATAAATTGGCTGTCTGATAGACAGAGTTGTGTACAAGGGGTGAAGTACCAAGGAATTGGAGGGTCATAAGTAGGGTTCTACAGTGAACAGTACCGGGACTTTTTGCTTTTTAACCTTTATGCCAATGATACTGTCACGGAGTTGCAGGGAGACATCAGTTATTGCAGATGATATGATGTATGGAAGGGTTATAAGTAATAGTGCCACTGTGATAGCCCTTTGGGAGGATTTGAATAAGCTGGATATCTGAGCAAATGAATGGGATGTCAGTTTAATGCAATTAAATGTAAGGTCTTGAAATTTCAGATCTGCCAATAGAAAAGAGTATGTAGCCTCCCAATGTATCTGAAATAAAAAATTTCTTTTGTGATCCAATGAGAGGCTACCTACTCTATTGGTGAAACACCAGAATTTGAAGAGGAAAATTAACCTTGGAGAGGGTAAACAGGCAAATAACAAAAACGATATCAGAATTTTACAATGATACTTATGAGGAAAAACTGAAGGCATGCAAATTACAGAGTATAGTGAATAGAGGATGAAGGGGTGGCAAGATTGAGACATTTAAACATGGCATGACTGAGACAGGTTGAGAGGCATTTACAAGACTAACACTGGGGAGATTTTTCATATGGTGGAACAACAGGAAGAAACAATGACAAGAGGCCATCCATGGAAGTTGAGAAAGAAGGTGGTCAGTAGGAAGATGAGAAGTGGCTTTTTTTTGGCATGGAGGGTGATTGGACCATGGAATTCATTGTCTGATAGGATGGCGAATGTGCAGATGTTAAACTTATTTAAGGAGTAGTGTGACAGACTTTGTGCTGTCTAAGATGAGCCTCTCACAATGGGTCTTGGGACTCCATGAATGTCCTGAATAGTAGTAGTAGTAGTAATAATAATAACATTTAAATGGGCTTAGTAGTGAAGGTCATGTCATTTGAGCAGATAATTTTTGCCTTGTTCACTAAAATTCAAAATATCCTATTTCTGTAAGGTGTTAGATAAAAACAACACTTGGACTTCTGGATATACCTCTTTGAGTGGGAGTTTCCTGTAAAAATTAAGGATCCATTAAATTGGATTTGTGTGACTAATCTATATATAATAACGACAGAACTGTTGCTTCCTTTTTTCAATGTGAAGTAGATCCTTGGATGCTGATTGATTTAGAAGTGCTAAAAAACTCTAATATGTTTTCTATTATTATTATTACGGGCAACTCCAGGGAATCATTAGACTCATCAAGGGAGGCCCAAATCATATTCATCACAGCAATTCTACATTCATACAGTATCTATCATACCTCGCCTTAAACTCATTCACTGTCACAGAATCCACCACAGACTCTGGGAGCGCATTCCACTCATTCACCACTCTACAAGTAAAGAACCCAGCTCTAACACCTTTACTAACCACACTTTTGCCCAGTTTCCATGGATATCCCCTAGTCCTCCCACAACCAGCCCTGTTCTCAAAAATATCTTCTGAATTAATTTTATAGAAACCCTTCAATAATTTGAATGTCTCAATCATATCTCCCTTCCTCCGCCTATCAACCAATTTTTGCAACCCACAAATCCTCAACCTGTTCTCATAAGGTTCATTCCACAGACCTGCTATCATCTTGGTCACTTGCCTCTGGATCCTCTCCACCTCCTCTCCATCAAGAAGGAACCTAGGTGACCAAATCTGGGCACAGTAGTCGAGATTAGGTCTGATCAAGGCTCGATACAGAGGAACAATAACCTGCTTGTCTCTGCTTGTCAACGTATTCTTCAGCAACCAAGTGATTTGATGAGCTGATTTGGCCACTTTTGCAATGTGCCCCCCCCCCAAACTTCAACTCCTTATCCACCAACACTCCTAAATCTCGTGCCTCATCAATTTCCTGGAGTACAGTTCCACCAATGTAGTAATCTGCTGCTAATCTTTTCACCCCAAAATGTATAACCTTACATTTTGCCACATTAAATTGACATCCATTCACCTTAGCCCAGACCTCCAATCTATCCAAATCATCTTGCAAAATTTTGACGTCATCTGCATTCACTATTGCCCTACTCAATTTTGCATCATCCGCAAACAAATGAACTGTTCCTCTCAGATCCTTTCCTATATCATTAATGAACAAATTAAACAGCAGTGGTCCAAGAACAGATCCTTGTGGCACACCACTAGTCACAGGCCGTCTTGTGGATTCTACTCCTGAATAAACCACTCTCTGATATCTCTCGGTCAACCACCCTCCTATCCATATCCATCTCACCAACCCTATATCCATCCCCATATGCTGCAATTTACTGATTAGAATTCCATGTGGTATCCTGTCAAAGGCCTTAGCAAGGTCCAGTAGAATCACTGTAAACTCATTACCCTTATCCAGTTCAGCCGTCACTGTGTTATAATACGTGAGCAAGTTACTGAGGCATGATCTACCCTTCACAAAACCATGCTGTCCCCGATACAGTATTCCATTTTCTTCTATCCAATCTTGTATTTTCCTCTTGACTATTTTCTCCAAGACCTTGATAATGATTCCTGTTATGCTGATTGGCCGGTAATTTTCAACAGCAGCCTTGGAACCACCTTTATGCAGCGGAACTATTTTCCCCTCTTTCCACCCCCTTGGGACCGACCCTACCCGAGGCTCAAATTAAACAAATTGGTCAAGGGCACTGACAATTCTTTAGCCGCTTCATGTACGACACGAGCTGGTATACCATCCAATTCCACAGATGTATTGACATTGAGGTTCTGTAATAGACTAGTTACCTCTACTTCATTCATCACAATTCCAGTATAAGCTGTTGGTTCTTCCATTCCTGCAATGTCACCACCTAGATGATATACTCTTGCAAAGTGCTCGCTCAGTAATTCCACTATATTGACTGATTCGGTTACCTCCCTACCCTCAGCATTTTTTTAAGATCATTCTACCATGAACATTTTTCCTTTTACTTGCAACATATTGAAAAACCTGTTTGGGATTCTCTTTAGCCTGCATGGCCAATTTTCTTTGGTAATCCGCTTTTGCTTTTCTTACCACCCTTGTTACCATCCTGGCCAGCGCTTTATACTGTTCCTGCACCTGCTAGTCACCTTTCTCCTTAAATTCCCTCCACAATTGTTTCTTTTTTTGCAGCTCAAGCTTAATAGTGTTATTCATCCATTTAACCCCTACTTGACTTATTATTAGGACTCTTGGTATACAGTCAACCATTGCCTCCTGCAAACACTTCTTAACCACCTCCCATGCACTATCAACATCCAGCCCTTGCAGTTTTACATGCCATGGCACTGAACTAAGCACACACCTAAGCTTGTCATACTTACCAGCCTTGTAATTCCACATGTACCCTGTCGTAATTGTAAATTCCACTCCTTTAGCCACCTCCCAAGTCATGACCTTATGGTCACTCTCACCAATTGGTGGCAACATGGTCATGTTCGTTACAGCCACTTTCTCAGTTGCAATTACTAGGTCAAACACTCTCTGTCCCCTGGTATTTTCCACTACATGCTGCTGCAGATAGTTGTCCCTTAATAACTGCATAAAATCCAATTCCTTCCTCCCATGTGCCCTGTCCTCTTTCCAGTTCAATGTTACCATAACTGAAATCACCCATAATAATTACCCTTCTTCCACTCATTTCTTCTATTTGCCTATGCATACTATCTCCACCATCGATTCCATCACCTGGTCTATAGCAGCACCTAATTGTATATTTTGTTCTGCTAGATTCTATCTCACACCAAACAGCCTCAAATGTGCTCTTTTCTCTATCCTGCAGTTCAACTTCTATACTCCTTGGCTGCAACTCATCAGCTATCATCAATAACACTCCTCCCCCCTTTTTATTCACCCTGTCACTCCTGAACACGCTATACCCGTCGCATTCAATCCCACTAGCTTTATCATCTTCTGTCAGCTATGTTTCACTAATACCAACAACCTGTGGTCTGGAAGTGCCAACCAAGGCCAAAAACTCTTCCTTCTTGTTCCTAATACTCCTGGCATTAGTGTACATGAATTGCAGAAGCCCATTTGTCCCATCCCTACTTTGATGCCTTATACTAACTATCCCATTCTGATTTGTTGTCCTCCGTACTCGCTCGGGCATAACATACTCATTCATACACTCAACTGCCCTCCCTAAAGTCTGCATATCCACTTCCCCCCCCCCTTAATAAATCTAGTTTCCCTGTACATCCACTTCCACATCATTCATCAACACTTTTTCAAGCCTCCATACACCAACTCCATTCAAATGTAACCCATCCATCTTATATAAGTCCTTTCGCCCATCGAACTCATTCCACACATCCACAAATTCCACCACTCTCCATGCATAATCCACGCATAAAGTCATTGGCAATTATGGCCCTCCTTCTAAACACCTCACTGTCATACCACAGTAAAATACTCACTATCCTAACTCTCTCACTCTTCTCTTTTGCTACCTCAAGTAATTCCCTTACATCCTCTATCATTTCCATTTTGTCCTCTTTCAAATCATTTGTTCCTGCCACAATTATCATCTCTTTAACCCTCTGTTTTTGCACTCGAATAGATTCGTTGATGTCCTTTATGTTCGCACCCGGCTGGTACGACTTCGTCAAACTCTCAACTATCACACCTATTAATAGCGAATCCCCATACAGCACTCGCTCCTTCATTTTATTGACGTTTACGAACATTCTATTATTTGTCGTCACAGACTTACACCGGTTATTAGTCGGTACGTTCAGCACACATTTTTCCACACGCTCCAGTTGCCTTTTCGCTCTGTGTATCACACCATTCAAACGCGCAATTTCACTACTTGCATTTATCTCACCATTTTCATTATCAATCAAATTATCCATTCGTTCTATTTCTACCTTCATTTACACTTTCAACGACGCTCTCACATCTATCTGGCACTACCACGCAATTTTCTATCACTCTGCCATTTTCTACATTCTGACTATCATTAACGATATCACTCTCGCCACTCGAAACACGCTTGAGATCCTCATTCTCCTTACACTTTCTGCACATATTAATTCCACTATCACCCTCTAACCAGACTCCCACCGCTCTTCGCAAAGCATAAATCTCACAGACAGCACATTGCATAAATTCGTTTACATCAAAACTCTTAAACAAACATGGCGACCTGGCCGCCATTTTTTTCTTTATGTACGCTATCTTATCTTAAAAATAATACTTAAAATAAAAGAAAACACACAAAAATTGCACAGACACACCAAGAAACACAAAGCAAACAATACTACTTAAAATTCTAGTAAAATTGCCAAAGTTAACAAATGTTACCAAAATAAATGAAAAAAAAAGCACAAATTATTCAGTTAGCATAGACAGATGCTCAGTCAATGAGAGGCAGTCTTGTCTCCATGAAGAAGTTAGTAGGGGAAAGGTAAGCATCAATCTTGTTGACTTAAAATTTTTCTTTGCCATATGAAATACAGTTCATTGATGAAGTGGAATTAAGGCAAGAATATCAGGTAAGAAATGGGCTTGAATTAATTCTAGAATGGAGTCTTTAAGAGAGAGATATTGGTAAATAAGGAGAAAATATCAAAGGCATTACCTTTATTCACTTTCATTATGATTATTCTTCTGGTCTTCCAAAAGGCATTTAAGAGTAAATATTAAAAATAAGAGAAGTTTGGGAAGTATGCTTTCTAAAAACATGGCAATAAATTCTAATTATAATGGTGACTTTTCTGTGTCCTTCTTCTTACCTTTTTTTGTTTACTCAGGAAGAATAATGAAGATATTTTAGAAGTGAAAAGGAATTCTCCAAACATTTCAATATTCTTCCAATCTTCTTACTTTCTCTAAAAAAGTTATTCCATAAATGTCAACCCTAATATGCTTATTTTCAACAGTGCTCATCATATAGTAGAACTGCTTTGTTCAAGTTCTTGAATCCAATTGTTCATCTATCTATACTTGTTTTAACTCTGTACTCTATGTCACCCTTACTATTAGTTTTTCTGGCTTTGTTATTTTAAGTAAGATTTAAGTAAGAACTGCTTTGTTCAAGTTCTTGAATCCAATTGTTCATCTATCTATACTTGTTTTAACTCTGTACTCTATATCACCCTTACTATTAGTTTTTCTGGCTTTGTTATTTTAAGTAAATTATATCTGTCTATCTGTACAACTTCATGTTTTGAATTTTGAAATCAATGCATGACATCTACATCAGAGGAACGGCCAGGCCTATATGTTAGGCACCCCTCACCAGCGTCATCACTGATGTAATACTAGACTATTACCACTCTGTAACTGGAAGCCTGAGTCACCAAAAATTATGCGTGGGCACCATAGTTGAAGACCCGATTTTACTTCTTCATTTCTTCCCATTTAGGTCATCTCCCTACCATTAGCACTCATCAAATTCTACTATGGTCATTCTTCATTTTACTTTGATAAAGTCTTCCTTTTGGTAAAGGAAAAATAAGAAAAGCCTCCATTTTAAAGGAAATGTAGCAGAGACTTCACAGGCCAAGTGACCTGTTAATCAGTCTTGATAATGTATGTCTCTTCACAAATATTCTTAGATGAAACAGTATTTACTCTGAAGCAGACTTACCTGTGTATTATTCTTCCCTTCAATTGTGTCATCCATTTTGGCAACTTTACATGGCCAAACAAATTTTACTAGTAAACCTAGGAACTACGTTTTGGTAAAATTTACTTTATGCAACAGTTTGCACAGCAACTGCACTATAGTATCCATCCTAGACACTCAATATGATAGATATATGGATAGTATCTATGCAGTATGGCAAAGTTCCAGATCTGAACTTCAAAACTTTCTTATAAAGATTCTGTTCATCCTCGCTTCACATCCACTTCACTCTAGAAATTGCAAATGCCCAACATTCTTCCTTACTAGACCTACTTATTCTTCACCAGCCAGATGGGTGGCTATAAACTCCAGTGTGGCTTTTGTTGATAATCAAATTCCAGTATGGGTTTTCTTTCTAAAGAGAGAGGACTGAAGGCTCCCATCTGGCAGGTTTATATTAAAACCATCTTCTTGTCCAAAGGCTTCACTGAGTCTTTTGTCAACAAAGGTCATTAACCCTCCAACCGGCCAAGGTGGATGAAATAGCGAGATTACTGCAGCATTTATCATGGATCAAACCTTTATCCACATTCTACCTTTTATTAAGTATTTACCCTCCACCACCATTAATCCCTTAACAGTGATTTTAGAGCCATTAGCGAATTAACTGTGGTGGAGTGACTTTTGTGTCACTTCTCTTTATTAATTGGATATTACATAATTGTAATATCCAATTCCAAGTAACATACTGAGTTACTTGGAATTTCCTTTACTATATCAGTCAAGTTGCAGAGGGCGCTAGTGGGTCAAGCGCTACGGACGTGTTTTGAAGAGCTCCTGATTCAGATAAGTTTTACTAGGAATAATTAAGTATATATGCGTAATTGTTTAAGTAAGAGCGGCTGTAAACGTTGTACGCTACCGATATTATTAGTGTGGGGTTTTTTTTCTTGCTTAAACTAAATACGAAACGTTAATATTAGACCTAGTAACCTGCAGAGAAAAAAAAAAAAATAGCGGCGGCATTGTCATTCCATGATTTTAATTTGGATTTCAGTCGGTTCGTTAAGTGTGAGGTCTGTTATATGTATTCCTTCGATTACATAAATGATTTGTGGATGTTTAGTGCGGATGGAAGAAGGGTGTGTGCGAAATGTGACCTGAACGAGGAATTGATGAATGCGAATATGAAGTTGATGACAGAAAGTGCTAGTACCGATAGTGTCGCAAGTGCACGTTTGAAAGAGAGGCGAAAAAATTTTAAAAAATCAGGAAAAAAGAAAAAGAGTGATTTGACAACCGTAACGGATGTTAAAAGGGACGAAAGTGAGGCGGAAAGAAACGAAATTGAGAGAACGAATGAAAGTAGAAATGGCATGATGCAGAAATCGCAAGTAAAAAAAATCGAAAGAATGAATGATAGCGAAAAAAGAATGACTGATGGCGAAAGTTGGATGCATGTTGGAACGAAAGTACTGAACCAAAGAAAGATGAATGACAGTAAAAGTGAGAAGAATGATAGCGAAAGTTGGACGCATGTTAGTCCGAAAGTACGGAAACAAAGAAAGATATGTGAGAGTGAAAGTGAGAAGAATGATAGTGAAAGTTGGACGTATGTTGGACCGAAAGTACGGAAACAAAGAAGGATGAATGAGAGAGAAAGTGAGAAGAGGGGGTCGAGAGTTAGAAAGTTAGAAAGATTTAATGATAGAGTGAATGTGTAGCGAAAGTTGGACGCATGTTAGTCCGAAAGTACGGAAACAAAGAAAGATATGTGAGAGTGAAAGTGAGAAGAATGATAGTGAAAGTTGGACGTATGTTGGACCGAAAGTACGGAAACAAAGAAGGATGAATGAGAGAGAAAGTGAGAAGAGGGGGTCGAGAGTTAGAAAGTTAGAAAGATTTAATGATAGAGTGAATGTGTCGCGAGGTTCGGAAGGTGAACTGGATTGGATGAAGCAAGAAATGAAATGGATGCGGAATGAAATTAAGAGAATACAGGTCAAAACTATTAAAATAAATCATGATGGCATGAAAAAGTTAACAAAAGATGAGCGAGTGGCGTTGTATGGTGACTCCATTATTAAAGGTGTGCTAGAGGATAAAATGCACAAGGTATGTTTTCCAGGCGGTAAAATGAGTAGAGTGATTGAGGCATTGAATATGAAGCGGGAACGAGGAAAAGAGTTAATTGTATTAATTGGTACAAATGATTTGAAAGAGAACAAAGAGCATGACAAAATGAATGTCAGGAGACTGCTTGGAAAGATAAAGAAGAATAGTGTGACAGGAAGGGTGGTCAGTGTGTTGCCTAGGTATGATTGTGGTGAAATGAGGCGAAGAGCAAGGATTATGAATGATATTCTGGCTGAAATGTGTGAGGAGATGGGAGTATAGTTTGTTAATGTGTGGAATGGGTTTGAGGGACGAAGTGAGCTGTATGGGAGCGATGGACTGCATTTGAGTGGTTATGGTGTGAGTCGCTTGGAGAGACTGCTGCTGGAAAGTGGAGAAGTGAATAGAGAGAATGAATCAGATCGAGAGGGGAGTGATGTGGAAGAGCAGGAGAGTAAGACAGGAGAGATTGAAGGAGTGGAAATGAATGGGGAAGTGAGTGGTATGAGTATAGAAAATGAGAGAATGGGTGTGCAAGAGGAGCAGGGAAATGGGGAGGCTCAGGGTGGACAGGGATACACAGCGTGAGAAAGGTGGATGCTCCAAGAGGAGGTGAGAGCATGTGTAGGCAGGAAAGTAATGGGATGATCAGGGATCAAAAGGAAACAGATGGAATTGCAAAGGGTTCTAAAATGAAGAAGCAGAAAGGGAAATGGCCCCAGTCCAGCATGGAGAGATCACATCGAGTGAGTGGTATCAGTGGAACTAGCTGTAAATCCAGAAATGAGTTGTTGTGTTTGTATACCAATGCTAGAAGTATAAGAAATAAGGCGGATGAAATGGTTGCACGAATTGCGTCTGTGCACCCAGAGATTGTCAGAATAAGTGAGACATGGTTAGATGAGGATGACATCCTGACAGGAATAGAGATGGAAAGGTATGATGTGTTTCGTGAGGATAGAAGGGGTAAAAAGGGAGGGGGAATGCTATTGATGATAGAGAAAGAGTTATGTCCATATAAGATAGAGATGCAAGAGGGAAATGGGGCCAGTGGTTTTGAGGCAGTATGGTGTGAGATAGAGGTGAATAGAATCAAATACTTGGTGGGATGTTGTTATAGACCTGGTAATGTGGATGGTGGTGATAGTGAAATGTATAGTCAAATAAGCCAAGCAAATAAGAAAAGGGTGATCATTATGGGTGATTTTAATTATGGCAATATAGACTGGAATGAAGAGATAGCAACTGGAAGTAAAGAAAATGAGTTTCTTGAGTTTTTGAGGGATAACTACCTCAGACAGTATGTAACAGAGGGCACAAGAGGATTAAGGGGCTTGGATTTGGTCATCTCATCGGAGGATGTAATTATCAATGAGTTATCAAATCATCCACCAATTGGTGAAAGTGACCATGAGGTGATTACTTGGGTGGTTGCCAGCAGTGCAAGGACCCCTGTGAAAAAAGGGTATATGTGGAACTACAAGGGGGGGGGGGGTGATTATGAAGAGCTCAGGAGACAGCTTGCAGGTGTAGCATGGAATGAGGAGTTAGCTGGAAAAGAGATCAATGCAGCTTGGGGGATTTTCAAAAAATATTTAGTGGATGCAATGTCTAAATGTGTACCACGGGTGAGAAGGTTAAATAAGGTAGGTGTGAGATGGATGAATAAAGAGATTAAGCATGCAATACAGAGAAAAAGGGCATTGTGGAGGCAGCATAAGAGAAGTGGAAGTAGCCAATTTCATGAGGTCTATAAAGACCAGGCAAGGAGGGTGACTTGGTTGGTGAAAGTAGCTAAAGAGAGGCATGAACAG